>NW_026864305.1:0-7306 GCF_026571515.1 Ruditapes philippinarum
CCCCCTTTAAAATATTTTAGCCAAAATGCATTAAATTCATGGGTTATAGTATGCATGCTCTTCATTGGAAGTTATTGTGGTTCAATTTCTTATTATTATTGAAGCACACACGGAATCAGTAAGATAGGGTCTCATTATGGTTCCCATCAAAAATGACTTTCATAGGCTGACTTTGATTTATCTGATATACTGTAAATTAATGTTTAAAGATACCAAACACGTCGGATTGTATAGTCAACATCATTAATTTCACGTCATTACTTATTTCACGGCTTTGACATATTTCCATGGGACCGGTGTTAATTATAATAAAGAAATGACCTTAAAGTAAAAGACTTAAACGACCATGTTTTGTAGCAAAGGAATTTGAATATGTGGACTTATAATTAAAGAAAATCAACAATTTACTAATTCCTGCAAAAATCAATTAAGTGCGTTTAAATCATTGCTTTCGTTTGAAACAATTGTAATATTCCATATGTTCATGTTTGTTGAAGAAACATTAAATTACAAGCTTTAAAGTGAAGATAGTTGAAATATTTAAAATAAAGCAACATAACATTAAGTACTTTCAACCGAAACATTGAAAAACCACTCATCGCGAAGTAAATGATGAGGATTGTTTTAAAAATAAATGACCTATGGTCTACGAATGTCTCATTTAATCTCTGTTTGCTTGAATGCATTGTTTTATTTTCGTAGTACTACTGAAAATACCTTAAAGTGGCAGCTGAATATATTTTTCACTGTACCACAAGTTCATTGCTTGTTTGTTTTCCTTCTTGTTTCAAGCGTCACGAACGGCAAACTAAGAGAAGCACAGTATACATTTTTAAATGATATTTTGTAAGCGTTAATACTATCACCAACACTGTTGTGTATTTATTTGAATAATGGGAAGTAATTTCTTCAAATACTTTATAAAATGATTAAAACTGTTACTTCCCTTTTAATGTTATTGGTAGGTTTTATTTTGTGAAGCATTCCATGACCGAAATGTAAATAACTATTAGTCTTAACCAACCTGTTTTTTTTTTATATATTCCAGTAAATGTATCACTAAAACAAACATGATCTATCACTATGTATTGGTATTTAGTGGTATGTAAGCTCAAAAGTTATCACCCCTCTTTAATTATTAATGTTATTTTCTTACTCAAAGCGACTTAAAATTTAAAGTTGTTTGAATGTGCCAATTCATCTATAATAATAAAAATCTAGATAATTGTTATTACTTCCGTATAAGTACAACATTTTGTCGTTTCTAAATCACTCACTGCCAATGATATTTTTGTTTCTTTTTCGGACAAACAACCGTTTGAAAACGCTATGACTTCCTGTAAAATATACATAAGAGAATTATATATAGGTAGGATGTTCATCGGTCATTTTAAAATTACCAACTAAAATCAGGAAATCTCATTTGCTAACCTAAAATAAGAATAATACTCCAAATTATCTTTCTGAAACATACGTCTTAATACCTAAATAATCTCAAGGACTTTTGAAAATAAAGTTTGAATTATAATTCCTCGTATATTTCAGACATTTGAGACATGTGGCCCGTGCTTCCTCCCATTAAACACTTTTAAAATTGCATTAATTAATAATGTACAGATTTAATAATCTGAAATAAAAAAATGTCAAACGTTTTGCCTAGAATATAGAGACAATCAATCACGCTCACGCTCCAAGAATAATAATATCTGTCATATGTTGCGATTCAGATCGGAATATTCGTCCAGAGAGGGGCCGTCTTTTGAGCGGTAAGGAGGCTAGCCGCAAACATAATTATGTCAGATAGTTTATTTGCATATTCGACCGTATTCCATCATGATTTTAATTCTTTACCTTTGTTCTGCAATTTTAGGTTTATTTGTCATACATATTTTGTATAATTCAAATGAATGAAAAACACAGATTTGAGTATATGCATGGTATTTTTTTCATAATATGAACTTAAATATTGCATTGATTTATAAATATTATATGACAACATGCAAATCAGCCTTAGATTGTACTGTTCAAATGTCGGTTATGAAAAATAGTTACTCATTATTACTTCTAGGGTAACACAATCTGTTGACATTTTATGTGGCTAGTTGTCATGGTCTAAAAGCCCTGTCTTGAGAGTTCGAATTTGGGAGTTAACTAGAGTAGACGTTGTAGTATTGAAAATGTAAAAGTTCAAGTTTTGCGTCTTTAATCCACCATACCACACCTTAACAAATTCCATAGAAATTTATGTAATTACATCCGTAGCTATTTTCTTACAACCGCTTATGAAATTACATTTTTATTTATAATGTGGAAAATACGTCATCCTCGGCATGCCATTGTGTAGCACGCGACTGATCTGGCACCACCCCCATGCCGGAAGAAATGTTCGGCACTTGTAAAACTTATGGAAACACCGGTATGATATGCAGTAAACTGTGCATGAAAAGATCGAAAAACATCATATAAAAAACTTATCCTGTATGTGTTCAATTGATTTGACTTATATAATTTTCATACATGTAGCTTTGCAAATTAATGAAGCACACATTAACAGGTACATGAATACGTCAGTGTAACGTACAATTACAGAAACAAGACAATTTCATACAAAAACACATCTCACAGTGTTTCCTAGATTAAACACAAAATGTCTATTATCGTTTAAGAGAGTTGTAAGCAACTGAGAACTTATGCACGTGGTTACTGTTTTTATAAAACATGAGCTAAGCTGAGCTAACATTTCTTTATGTGTTAAAAGCCGCAAAATAACACATAGAAGTAAAAGCAGTATCACTTCGACCGAGTATCTTTTTAAAGATACTTCTAGTTTAAACTTTTCTTGAAAGAAATGTGTCCTTTATGAATTTTGTGGTATGCTTTGTGAATGTTTATTTGTTGCTTGTATGTAAGATTTCTTACATTTGTAACATTTAGAAAAAAATGAAAAGCTTAAACCAAAATATGACCTGTTTTTGTCCATAATCATTGTTACAAATACTTTTTGTTCATGTTATCTATATATATTTACATAAAATTATAAATTCAGCTTCTACATAATGATACTGCTTTTTTATTTAAGAAGAAAATCTTTGCTTTACGGTCGTGATAAGACAATAGTACATGTAAACAAAACTATTGACAACAGATAAAATCATTGAGAAGAAAACTATGGTTATTGCCATTATTATATTGTTTTGGATATTCGTTTGATATTTGATTCTATTCTTATAAATAATCTGTTTTGAGACGAAGGCATAAGACAAGGTATTGGTAATCCAAGCAGTAAATTGGTTTCCTCCTTATTGATGTACTTCTTTTATTGGAAGACAAATTGAAAACCTCGCCATATCAGCTAAGCAAAAACGATTCACCTAATACTGTCAGAAAAAAGAAGAATGATATAAAATTAAAATAGAAAGTATGCAACTATTTTAAGTACACAAACCTGTGATAAAATTATCATCAATGTGAATAGGATACTATATGGCTTTCAATTATCATATAATATTATATAATTTAAACGCGCATGTAAAATAATAATTGAAAATAATGGATTAAAATTAGCTGTGCTTATTTTTGAATAAACTACTTTTATCGCAGAAATTGCAATTTAGGGAATTCTTACAAAGTATGTCTAATTTAAATAAAAGAATTCACAATCTGTATTTTGAAAACTGCATTCAAAATTTCTTGAAAAGTAAATTGTGTCCTTTTTTTCTTGAAAAAGTCAAACTTCTTTTTTACCTGAAGTGTGTAGTGTTTAAAATATACCTTCTCTGTGTGTACACAAAATCCAGATTTTTATTTAAAAAGGACAATATTGCAATTATCAGCTTTTTCAGAAATCAAATGAAAGCATTTTATATATTTGAGCAATATAAACAATTTAAAGGAAACAAATAAGTTTTTAAAATACACATATCTGGACACGAAAATACTAAACATATTTAAGAAAGCAACATTGTCGCCAAAGACGCCCTCACAAAAGTGTTTAACAGAGATGTGGACATTATAGATATGCATATAGGAGATATGCTCTGGGCAATATCCGGAAAATATCTGAATATTTTATCCCATCTAGTGGCCTTGACCTTCCTTACAAATATTATAACCTTAATTACATGTGTCGCAATTGTAGTCAATTGTGTTACAATCAATGAATAAGTGATTACTAAATTGTCCCCTTACAGAAACGTTGACCTATAGATGTGACTTTGACTTTGGTAGCAGGCACCTGAAGTATTTGCATAATAACTTTCACAATGGTGACTATGTGTGCCAATAAACATTGAAATCACCCGATGAGTGTAGAAGTTCGGCTCCAAACAAGCATTTTCCAATGACTTCTAAGTTTGACCTTAACCTTTAACTGCTTCTTATCTTCTACTAGTGGGGAAACTATAATATGACCTTTTTTCACAAGTTAAGATACTGACCATTTGTGTTTCAATTCCTCAATATAGAATATAAAATGACCCGAATACACATTATTTTATCTGAACATTGATCCCTATGTGTGACCTTCACGCAGGGTCCTGAATTTTGCACGCCACTGCATAATTTTGCACGCGACTTGATGAACATTTGTGCCAAGTAATATTGACAGCCCTCTATGCATGTAGAGAAGTTTTGCTTCGGACAATTTTTTATCAATGACCTCTAACTGTGTCCTATACCTTCGACCTAAAGTCCTAGTCCACGCGCATGACACTGCTTCTCATAGTGATGCACATTTGTATGACATTTCAATAGATTCCCTCCATATGTTAAGTGATTTGTTCTGGACAATATCTCTATATTTGATCATTATTTGACTATCAACTTAAGTGACCTTGACATGGCATATATTAACCTAATTCACATGTTTTTCACCAGGCGTCATGATAATGCCCATTTATGTTTCAATACCTTAATAAATGATGACTAAATGGTTCCAAAAAATATTTCATTTTTTTATCTGAAATTTGACCGCATGTGTGACCTTGATCTTGGCCGCAGGAACATAAATTTTACACGCGACGCTTTGCCTCAAAATTATGAACATCTGTGCCAAATAATATTGAAATCTCTTAATGCAGATAGATCTCATGTAGACATTTTGCTTCGGATAAGTGTTTTCAATAACCCCTAATTGTTACCGTGACCTTTGACCTAGAGATTTGCTTTATGTGCGGGACATAGCTCTTTAAAGTGATGAACATTTATATAAAGTTTAATTAAAATTCCTCCATGTGTGTATGACATATGCCCGGATAAAATTGGACGCAAAACGCCCGCCCACCCGCCAGGGGTGGTGGAAAAATAATACGGCCCGTTTTCAAACAGGCATTTAAAAATTAAATATTATAACCCTAACCTTTAATATTTGGCCATGTTACCTGTAAGATTTGTATGATCAATAGAACGAATGTCAACATTTTATTGGCAACAGTTTCAAATGTCATCCCTGATACCTTGGGGCAACAACTTAGACCATGAAGTAACTGTTAGACTACTTAATTATTTGCAACCACACTATCACATAATAGTGTAACAACGTACTAATTATATTTTGACAACTGTTTTCATTGTTAATTCTTTACAAATGAATCCTGCAGATTTTCTCAAAATCACTACCTTACATTGAGCTGACCGATGTTTGATTACCGAATACTAATCCGATGACAGTGGTTAAAACTTTCACATGTACACATTCCCGATAACAGAAGTAAACTTTTTTTAAATGAGTTCATTTCATTGTTGTGCATGCGCACAATTTAACAGATGTAAATAAAGAACAAATTATATATGGCATAAGAAAACTATATGAATTATGCAATAGGAAAACGCTGAAAAGAGAAGAGCTCCAATGGAGGGAATAAGAAGCGACTGTAACTGTTTGAGACGTTTAGTTTCTTCTTATTAACGTCATACTAACTTGGTCTCTGACCTTCTTTTCGAATTCAAGCTATTTTGTTTTCCCAGATAGAAGCGACGTTTTACGGAACAGTGTACATTAGCCCTTCTGAGTATATTAAATTAAGTGAGTAAGGTCATCTAATTAAACAAAAAATGGGCAAAAACCTTTTTTTTAACCTTTTTTGAGACTAAAAAATATCATAGCAAAAAACATATGCAAGACATTATTGATCACTTATCACAGAAACGTGTCTGTGTAATAGATGACAAAGTCAACATCTCTTGTTTATTTTAGTAGTTTTACGCCAATGTTAAGACATGCTTTAAGCAGTATCTCAGCATTCGATCCACCTAACCAACATCACTTGATAACCTGCCACTAATAACCAATTTCCCATCGGCTACTAAACATACATGATTTCTGAAACAGCGATGATAAACAATTGATCTTATGGCCTGGGGGTTTAGCAATTCCGGTTTTTCAGGTAACAAGAATGTTAAAAAAATAAACATCATATATGCTTTGATAATGCAATAGGAATATACAACCGACACACCATTTACAATGTGTAGAGTAAACTGTTTTTTAGTTTTTGGAAATTGATATGAAGTAAATAGATTATCAAAAACGTTAAGCATTTAAAACAAATATATATGTAACACGTTGTAGAACAACCTGCAACTATTATAGTAAAGTAGAAGTTAATTAGGTAACAAATCACATACAATAACATTACTAAAATCAATTAGCAACTTTAAAATCGAAAACAGAAAGAAATACACTTGAGAAAACGTGTCACAAACGATACATCTTTACTTTGTCAGAATTGTTCTTCACAGATGAAAAAAAACAACATAAAAGTTAGAGACCGTATCGATTCCCGTGTGCTCATCCGAGAAATCAGCTGTTTTGTAAATTATCACGAAATATCAGTTTGATGAAACTTTTATGTAATAAATCTCTTCCTTAGGAACTGAATATAAAATACGTTTCCTAAATGAATTCAGTCAGTTTAAGAATCTCTCACATAACCATACTAGAAATAAACTTTGTATTGCATGTACAAACAAAAAAAGTTATATTATATATAAGACACATAATTTGCAACATGTATAAATCAAATGTACTTTAAACAAAAAAGAGTTTTTTTTCTACTTATGCAACTTTGTATCCGGAAAAAAACTCGACAACATTAATTAAAGCAGAATGTTAATTAATACAATGTATGAATACATGTACACACCATATTGGAATCCCCTTTCAAAAATGAATGCAAATCATTGCATTATGGGACTACTTCTCTTTATATTTGATAAGACAGGCTATCTGATCTGATTTGATACGAACCTCAGTGTTCTCGAGACGCTTTGGGTAAAATATATTAAAAAAAAACACGATCAACAAGGA
>NW_026864306.1:0-24182 GCF_026571515.1 Ruditapes philippinarum
TCATAACTGAACCTTCGTTAAAACTTGGGCCAAAATCGTTATCTGCCTTTATACAAAATGAATATCAAGGTCATGAGGACACAATGTAGAACTCTTTGTTATCACTTCAGAGGCCGTATATGTTGGCCATGTTTTTAACCTGTTTACATCAATATTGACATAGAGGGATGTCGAAAATTCTTATATAAAATGTTTTAACTATATTTATCGTTTAAACCGGAGCCGTTACTCATATACATGTATTCAACATTCCACAGCGTACTAGCGTAGAGAGTGTTTGCTTCGGAAGTGTAGAGATCCTGGTTCGGTTCGAATTCTGGATAAGGCATTTTTATTTTATTGTACATTTTTTGTTATGAATATTTTTCAACTAACTGGAATTTTTCCTCGTAAATTCCATAAACACAAGGCTTTATGACAACAATAAGTGTTAAACAGGATCGAATTAAACAGTGTTAAGGTCAACGCAGTCGAAATCTGAGGTGCTAAATTATTGAATCATACGCTGTGGAACGCAAAAGATATATTTGTTATTAAAATATAATAAAAAAACATCCAAATTGTTCTAATGACTGTTTAAAAAAATTATAATGCATTACATTTTGTTCTTTTCACAATTAAACTTTTAGCTGAAATAAATCAAAAGTCATATGCCCAAAGTCATAACTTAAATATAAAAAAGACCTGTTAGTTGAACCTCCAATTTATAAGTGGCTCTCCAAGGCGTCCATAGTTATCAGTGTTTGTTATCGCAATATACGTCAACAGAGGTTGACATGTTTATAGTATGTGTACCGCAGTGGTTTAGTGTACATGTATCTTATGGGATATCATTTTGAAAAATACGAAAAGATAAGTAAAGAATGAAAAGCATAGCAGTGATCGGGGCAGGTGCTAGTGGTTTAACAGCTATCAAATGCTGTCTGGACGAGGGACTTGAACCTGTATGTTTTGAGAGGGGTAAACTATATAAGTGGATTATGGCATTACACAGAAGATGTAGAGGAAGGTCAGGCATGTGTGATGAAATCTACGGTGATCAATACATCAAAGGAGATGATGTGTTACAGTGATTTTCCTATCCCCAGGAGAGTTTCCGATCTACATGCATAATAAGTATGTCGATAGATATTTCCATATGTACGCGGACAAAGTTCGGACTGAGAAAGTACATAAACTTCAATACAGAGGTAAACATTACATTTTATTCCATTAATTATTTAGTCCAATCGCACGTTAAAATCGTTCATTACGTTGACGTCAAAACAGTTAAAATTATGTAAAGTTATACAGTAGGGTATTTAAGTTGGGGTGTCATCAAAACTTTAGTAACGTCATCAGCCGTTCGCCCTCTTTTTAATGATAAAATCGGCAAGAATGAATAAAGCTGAAAGCCGTTCAAGGAAACAATTTTCAGCGCTTTTGTGCTAACAGTAACTAGGAAAGAGTAAAACTTTTTTGTTCATTTAAAATATTAATTTATCATGATACTTTCTAAAATAAGACGTCATGCTTACAAAATCCATCTACTCTTCAATAATTTTCTAAATTTTTCATCATGATAAAATGATTTATTTACAGGATGTAAATTAAATTTAACATAATGAATGGCTGTCGATGCTATCATTAAAAAAGAGGCGAAACGGCTGATGACGTTACTTAAAATTTTGATGACACTCCAACTTACCCTTTAACTTTAACAGAAAAGCATTTTTGAAGGTTTTTAATATCAAATGTTGACGTTTACGAATCGTACGATAAAAGGATTTATTATCATGAGAAAATATATGTTTTTGTGACTTAAAATTAAAAATGCCGCATCTCATCGGATAGTGTGGTTATTATCAGTCAAAATTCACATGAAGTAAAGCTTGCACAGGGCCAGAAATTTGTTAGTATGCTCCTTTGAATGTTGGCTATGAATCCATAACATTGATTTACTCGAACACAGTTGGGATATGTTAAAAATACATGAATACCTACCGTCCGTCAATTGTGTTTCGTGCGCCGACATGTATATACTGGTACAGCTGTCGACGTTTGAACTGCTATCTGCCCATTTGATTGTACGGTTTGTGTGTGTGTGTGTGTGTGTGTGTGTGTGTGTGTGTGCGTGTGTGTTGGTGTGCGTGCGTGCGTGCGTGCGTGTGTGTGTGTGTGTGTGTGTGTGTGTGTGTGTATAAAATATCGTTTATACCGTTAAAATCTAATTCGGAAGACGATTACCTACATGTGTGCATAAAGGTTTGGTTCTGTATTGTATATTTCTCGATTGACAATATCATTACTACAAGAAAAGAGTTAAAGGTAACTCCGCAATAAATTTTTAATAACTTTTGATTTCATTCGCGTTGCGGTTGTCTACAAAGTAGACTAAAATAGAGAAAAACAGAATCTTTAAAGAAAGTCCAACACAACAAAATTGAAAATCTTGCAGGCTCGGTTTGATTGAGCCTGTTAAAGGACGGTACTGGAAAAGTTACCGTCCACGCCCCCTAGCACCGGCTTAAGCAGAATTCAACATTTAACACTAAAATACACGCAAACATATACCTACTTTAGGTAGCCGATTGTGGTCATTATAATCCGCGATATTTTGTTTTGGATGCATGCCTTGTAAAAAAAGTCGAGTTTGAGCATTAAGTCTCGACTTTTTATGCTGCGAAATGTCTCTGAGCTAAACAGTCCAGGGTTTTTCCCCCAAAAGTCGCGGTTAATTATATAAAATGAAATGAATATTCAACAAAAAGTCGCGGACCTGTTAATTATTTTTTCCCCTCGACTTCTACAAACACTTGCGAAAAAATATCGCGGATTTCTTTCTGTTCCAGACAAACGACGGATAAAATGTAAAGTCAAACAATGGACACTACCGGCCACTGAAGTCAAAATATTCCTTGCAGTTTCCAACAACTGTTATAAAATATCAACGTTTATACGTTCCCCGCGATATTTTGTAAAATTTCGGCAGAAAATCTCGCGGATTTGTAAGGATAAATGGCAGTATAAAGCCTTGCTGACAGAAATATAATCTTCGGCTAGAGCGTCTGGTCATATTTATTTCATTCAGGCTATATTCACCGTAGGGAACGTGTTACAGTATCGCGTTTTTCGGTTACAGTATAGAATTTTCAAGATGGAGGATTATTTGTTTGGAGGACAGGTAGGTGATTTTTATTCCGATCCATACTACAAGTAGTTTAATTTCTAAAAGAAGTTTTTGTGCTTTGCTTGTAAGGAACATAATCCGGTATCTAGTCATATATTTCTTCAGATTCTGCACCGCAGATTTATCGCTATAATTTCTCATAAATATGCAGGTTTGACAGTTTGAAAATTTGAATCGAGAGACCAACGCATTTTTCTCCAATTTCGACATTATTTATGAATGCCTAAAAAAAGTAAATCTGCAAAACGTTAGTCCTTTATGTTAGGAAGCGTTTATAAAAGTAAATGACCAGTTGAACCTATTTTCCTGTTCTTTAAATGCGTTTGAAAAAATAAACAATGTTACAGTATAGAGCGAGGCGATTTGTGCAGGGCTACAGCATAGACCTAGCGATTTTTATTCGATTTTGTTACAGTTTTATACCAGATTTCGGTTACAGTTTAGACTTCGATATTTTCTATATATACTAGGTAAAATGTATAAATGTTACATAGACTTTTAAATCTCTGTGAGCTTATTGGCCCGATGGCTATTCGTCCGTCTGTCGTACAAAAATGTGTGCAATCTCATCCGCTCAGTAACTACTTGACTAAATGTGATGAAATTTACATGACTTTCTACCAATTTAATTTTCGAAAACATAGATTTCGAAAAAAGCAATGCTTAAAGACCCTTCTCATCTCGAACCAAAAGCATTCAAATCAAATCAAATCAAATCAAATCATGATCATGGCGTCATTTCGAATGCTTCTATGTTGAAGTAACGATTATTTTTATTATTATTACATTAAAAGTCGTTTTCTTTTAATTTCAGATATCCTGTTAGCAGTTTTCATGTTTCTAAAAAAGAAAATAATATTGAAAGTTATAGAGTATAAATTAAAGGTCAGACAATGTCAATATCTTCTCTAGTGAGCCTGATGGAGGTACATAATAGTGCCAAAGTCGGATAAGGCCGTCGACTTCAAATCATCTTTCCTTTACTGCTGTAGTTGAAATCCAATCATGACTTTGGATTCTTTGTATGTGAGGAATCTATCAAGCTAATTTACGGAAGGTCGGTGGTTCTAGCCAGGTGCCCGTGTCTTAAATGTTTCACAAAAGGGTATCTGGGGTCTTTCTTTACACTAAAGCAGGAATGTTTTCACATGTCCTCAGTGTCGTTGAAACTTTAAATCCAAGAAAGCCAAACGTAACAAACCCCTTTTAAATACTAATAAAATACATTATGGTAGATGGAAATTGCAACTTAAAATAAGATTTAAGTAATAAATAATAATAAGAGCATCGAAACACGAGGCTATCTGATTTATCAGATTGCCGAGTGTTTTGATGTTCTTTCTCTTTAACATTAAAATACGTTCCCTGTTGTCACAATATGAAACCCCGGAGAAAAGTAACCAATGAACGAGCATCTAGATATGAAATTTCTGTCGCTTTCCCTTTTTTCTGCCGTCACAATAAGTAAACCCCAGCAAAAATGAGCCAATCAATGGGCATGCTCTGGAGTGCGGGTAACTAATACCTGCACTCCAGTTAACTCACAGTGCATGTATGCGATTTAACTCGGACACATTTTCAACATAAAGGTCCCCAAACTATGATACAAGGTTTTGCAGTATTGCTCACTTAAATACTGTTTAATCATTCTTAGGGTATTGCCTGCTTGTTTAATTGTGTCTTTTGACAGCTTATCTATGGTATGCAGGCTTCATAATCTCCGATCCCCTCTCAAAATTCATTTTATTTTTAGTTTTCACTCATTGTATTCTCATTTAGGGCACATGCAATTTCTAATATTGGGGTAATATGCCGCTTTTCATAGAATGGGCAATAACGTGTCACATTGAAGGTTCCATGATAACCGCCAATATGAAACATATCCACAGATGTTAAAAAATCTAAAGTGTACCAGTTCATGGTTTAATGTGAATTCTCCTGAAGCCGGTGCTGAAGGAGGCGTGGATGGTAGCTTGCAGTTAGTTACCACTACCGTCCATGAACAGGTTTAATCAAACTCAGCCTGCAACATGTTCATGCTTTCCGTGTTGGACTTCTATTTAGGATTAATTTTTCTCTATTTTATTACAAATAGGCATTATAATGTGTAATGAAATCAAGCAATAATCTTTCTTCTCTCAATACAATTCGATAAAAGTTACTGTTGTTGTCGTGAAAACAGTCCTTTTTTAGGACATTACTTATTCTGCAAAAAGTCTCAATCTGAAACTTAAAGGATGAAAAATAGCAAATTATAACTTTTCTGCTCAAGAAAAAAAGTTATACAACCTTTCAAGAATGTATTAAATAGAAATGTATGAGTTATTTCATAAAAATAATGGATACACTAACTTTGTTTGAAATTTGGCAAGTATCTAAACTGTAACCGAAATCTGGGTATAAACTGTAACAAAATTGGATCAAAGTCGCTAGGTCTATGCTGTAACCCTTCAAAATTAACCTCGCTCTATACTGTAACATTGTTTACTTCTTCAAACGCCTTTTACCAACATGAAAATAGGTTCAACTGGTCATTTACTTTTATAAACGTTTCTAAACACAATGGACTAACATTTTGTAGATTTACTTTATCAAGGCATGCTTAAATAATGTCGGAATGGGAGAAAAATGCGTTGATCTCTCGATTCAAATTTTCAAACCGTCAAATCTGCACATTTATGAGACAATATAGCGATAAATCTGCGGTGCAGGGTCTGAAGAAATATATGACTAGATATCGGATTCTGTTCCTTACAAGCAAAGCATAAAAACATCTTTTAGAAACTAAACTACTTGTAGTATGGACCTGAATAAAAATCGCCTACTTCTCTTTCCATAAAAAATCCTCCATCTTGAAAATTCTATACTGTAACCGAAAAACGCGATACTGTAACACGTTCTCTACGGTGATATTCTCCCGTATATACCGTTAGCAACTTGTATATCTAATGTTATAATAATGCAAATAAATGTCTCGAATTCTGACAGGTTTACCGTGACGAACCGAAACGCACACAAATATCAATGTATTTGTAATTCTATATTGTAGCCGGTTATTGTTCAACAATGTTGACCTTGCTTCGTAAAGAACATTCGAATAAATACTGACCATGCAGTATCTGTCGAATATAACGATATATTTGTAAACTTCACTCGTCAGTAAGGTGTGGTATATTAGTATAGATGTTTGACTACCGATATGAAGGTCTCTGGTTCGATTCCTTATCAACACTGCGTAGAGATTTTTAATTTACTTGCAAGAATTAATTTGAAATCTTTTTACTACACCTGGTCTGAGTACTTTGCATGTATCAGTGTTTACGAGATACGCGCCATTACCATGCGGTTGATCTTACTATAATATTAAAGTACATAACATGAGGTTTTAGGATTAGTATTATATAATATAAATGAGCAACTGTATGTTGTAATTAAGGATGTATCAACACTAAAGTGAAATTTTATATATGTATAAAATTATTCTTCTGAACCAATTTCCAAACATCCACGAATATGTTAAATATGTACTGCAAATATTTATTTGCATTATAAGTAATCACTAAAATCTATGCTTTTATTTTTATTGAAAAAAAAAATTGGCTTAAACTTTATCGAAAATAGATTTCTAATTACCTCTCTTATTTACATGAAATGTAGATTCAGCAATATATTTACAAATAATGCTTTTTTGAACTTATAATATTGATAAATCTTCATTTGAGCATCAGATTCATGATATAAAACCATAAAAATTTTGAGTTACAGGATCATTAGGTGCAGTCTAGCTAAGCAAGTTTCATAAGCTCTATTCAGTAGGCGTAGTTATCGTTTCAATTTTATCATTTAGTCAAACAATTATATCCAGGTGCTGTCTGTGAAACCAACCAAAACGTTTAACAGTGATGGGCAATGGGAAATCGCCATAAAGACATCTGATAAAGAAGAGACCCGTGTATTCGACGCTGTCCTCATATGTACTGGTCATCATGCTGAAAAGAACATACCAAATTTTCCCGGACTAAACAAGTTCAAGGGCAAGGTCACGCATACACACGACTATAAAGATTATCATGGGTACGAAGACAAAAACGTCCTGATTATTGGCATTGGAAATTCTGGCGGCGACGTTGCAACAGAACTTAGCCGAATATCGTCACAGGTTTGAAATAAATTATAATCTTTATCTTTCTTAATTTTTGTCATTGCATTTGGGTCTGAATCTATATACACGAGATTTTATTTACAGGAGCACCACATGTTTGGACAGTATCAATTCCTACGGACTGTAATGAATATATATTGTCGTATTTATGAAACACTTTCGAGCCATTATTTAGTTTTGAATATTATAAAACATTTCGAATTGATTAGATTTCAAGAGCCCCTTTAAATAATGACCATGCCAGTCTTAGTCATACGGATGTTTTCAAACACTAAAAACTTAAAAAGATACATTAGCGATTTCTCTTGTTGTTAACCTGTAGTTCAATATAATTCTTCTTTAAAAGAAACTCATTCACATTGGATTTTATTAAATCATATTTTAGGTTTATCTGAGTACAAGATCAGGTTCATGGATTTTCCATCGTGTAGATGATAAAGGACTTCCTGGTGACATGATGCATTCAACTCGCTTGAACACAAAGCTTTTAAAGTCTTTTCCAAATATGTTGATATCGCTCGCAGAAAAGAAACTCAACAATAAATTTGATCATGAAAAGTATTGCCTAAAACCCAAACATGGTCTGTTCTCTGCACACCCAACCTTGAATGATGAGTTGCCAAATAGAATCATTTCTGGAGGTGTTATTGTAAAAGCCAATGTTGCAGAGTTCACAGAAACTGGGGCGATCTTTGAAGACGGTACAAAAATTGATAATTTGGATGCTGTAGTTCTAGCAACGGGTTACATTTTTGGATTTCCATTCATTGATAAAAGTGTGATAGAGGTGAAAGCCAACAAAGTCAATCTATACAAGTACATGTTTCCACCCGACTTGCAAAAACATACGATGGCAATCATCGGTTGCTTCCAGCCACTTGGTGCAATTATGCCAATGAGCGAAATGCAATGTCGCCTTGCTACAAGGGTGTTTAAGGTAATTATTGGTATTTTGATACACTTAGACATATTTTCTAGATATTTCATCTCAGTCTTATACCGGAATTGCTACTACAAACCGGTTATTCAGTGTTATTTGCAATTTCTTGTTTTAAAGCAGTTATAAAATACTATAATTGCAAATTTTAAATATTTTTTTTCAATTTTAGGCCCCGAAGGTGACCCCATTTATTTTAAATATTTTATTTCTAAACATTGTTTGATGCTTTGAGTTGATTCTTATGCTTCCTTTTATGAATATTCAAGTTTTCTTTCGTTATGTTTGAAATTAAAGGAATTCTTATCAAGAGAATTTAGTTTGACAATTTAAAAGGTCACTGTGATTTACCATATGTTTAGTACACGTTTTTAATTAAGTGTCTTACATATATTTTCATATGATATCTAATAAGATAGTAGATATTTCCAGGGATTAAAGACGTTGCCAGAAAGTACCGAGATGTGGGAAGACATTAAAAGCAAGCAAGCGGCTATGGGTATGAGATACAAACAGTCTTTGAGACACACAATACAAGTGGATTATGTCCCTTACATGGATGAACTGGCTGAAATGGTTGGCTGTAAGCCTAACGTCAGTAAGTGATAATGTATGAATCTAACAGACAAAAATATCAAACACTATATAAATATTAACCTTTAAGTAATTACTTGGTCAAAAATTGACTGAAAATAATTGATAACAAAGTACATATTGTTTTTCCCTTTAATGTTCCGATGTTCCATATCATATAGTCGGACAGTTTTTGTATAGGATCAGTTCAGAACTGCCAGATATGTATTGATAATGAAAATTGAAAGGTTTAATGGCTAAAATTGTTGAAAACTGTGTCGGGTCAGGTTTCCTACCGTCTCAGCTCAGTATATGACCAAAGTACGTTACCTCGTTGATACTTATGATACTTTTGTCTGGATTGAATTGCACAACTTTTTCATCCAAAGATATTTGTGACTTCTTGTTAGTTTTCTAGGAAATATTTGTGGGGTGGATCGCCCGACGAGATGAAACAAAGGAATATGTTATTAAATGAAAGTTTAAAACGAATAAAAAACACTCAAAGATTAAAAGGTTTCGCCGGATTTGCATCGAACTTCTTTACTTCTTTAACTGGGAATAGATGATAGAAAAAATAGGATTTTATATTAGGTTTATTGTGCGGGCCCTTATCTGTGCGAAAATATTTACTGAAACTTTTAGTGAAATTTTTATTTCCAAACCAATATCAATTAAGTCAAAATTTGTTCTGGCTCAGATTTTCCTTCTCATGCTCCCGTTACACATTACTTTTGTTATTTTCATGTTTAAATTACTCGAACACTTCTGGCAGGGATAGATGACTACCTATTCATTCATGGTTGGTTTCCGTATTTTTCATGATGAAAAAAATCTTAGTATTGTAAAAGCTACATGTAATATCTTATAACTCTTAAAAAAGCAATGCTATTTTAAACAGATATCCATATTTATTATTTTACACAATATTTTTTGCTTGTCTAATGTCCTTTTTCATTCCCAGGAAAACTTATTCTGACTGATCCAAAACTTGCGATGGAAGTTTTCTTTGGACCTTGCACCCCTTGTCAATATCGATTAATGGGACCGGGGCCTTGGAAAGGTGCACGGAATGCCATTATGACACAATGGGAGCGTGTATACAAACCACTTCAGACAAGACCTTGTGCTAAAACTGAACGCAAAAGTTCAGGGGCAATTTATATGTTGATCGTCGCTGTAATAGCTGTTCTGTTATATTTTATTCTGTAAACATTTACGAGTATTTAATATCATCATATAAGATGTTGTATAAATTAAGAAAAACCATCATGGGACCTTCGATGACTTTTCATTTAATTTTTTTTCTTTTTTTTTTTCTTTTTTATTGTCATTAATTATTGAACAAATAACTGAATATTCTGTTAATATGTTGCCCGCTTTTTTCTCAGGTACTTAATCTGTAATGCGCAGACAGGCTTCAAAAGATCTGATCCCCTCTTAAATCTTATTTTTTTAGTTCCGCCCATTGTTTTTCATTTATAGCACACACCTGTTTTGCTTAGGAACCTCACGGTAATTTTCATGGAATGACATTACGGTATCACATTGAGGTAAACGGAAAAAGGGACCGAGTAAGAGTACACTTTGCATATTTAGCCCCGCCTATAAATTAAGCACGAATTTCTTATAAAGCGTTATCATCATGATTAAAATAGACTATAAATCTGTGGAAATGATCAGTGTTACTGTATATTATGGTGCTTTCATTCATATGCCAAATAATTTAATCAGCATATGAACCTATGTGAGGATATCAAGTTAGATGACTAAAGGATCATCTGAATGTACATACAATTTATACTTATGTTCATATGAAAAATATATTAGGAATCACATCATAAGAGGACCAAGTTTACAATATATAATTTTCATTGAACAGATACAACGCAATCACGTGAGATGACCAGGGAATCATTTAGATGTACATTTACTATTTTTTCATTGAACAGATATCAGCGGGTCACGTACTTGATGACCACGGGATCATCTACTTGTACACATAAAATAATTTTCATTGAACTGATATCAGTGGATCACGTAAGGTGACCAGGTGATCATCTAGATATACATGTCCTCTTTCTTATTATGGAAGGGATATATAAGGGGATAACGTAAGATGACCAGGGGATCGTCTAGATGTGCATACAGTATAAAATTCATTGAACAGATATCAGGGGATCACCTAAGATGACCAGGGGATCATTTAGATGTGCATATACTATAATATTCATTGAACAGATATAAGGGGATCACATAAGATGACCAGGGGATCATCTACATGTACATATACTCTTTTTAATTATGGAACGGATATATGGAGATCACGAAAGATGACAAGGGAATCAACTATATTTACTTTAACTATAGTATCCATTGAACAGAAATAAAGGGATCACGTAAAATGACAAAGGGATCGTCTATATGTACATATACTATAGCATTCATTGAACAGAAGTAAAGGGATCACGTGAGATGAGCAGGGGATCATCTACATGTACATTTATTCTTTCTTATGATGGAACAGATATATGGGCATCGTGTAAGCAGACCAGGGGATCATCTAGATGTGCACATAATATAATATTCATTGAACAGAAATAAAGGAATACCGATCACGTTAGATGACAAGGGGATCATCTACATGTAAATTTATTCTTTCTTATTACGGAACAGATATATGGGTATCATGTAAGCTGACCAGGGATTCATCTAGATGTACACATACTTTAGTATTAATTGAACATATATAAGGAGATCACGTAATATGACAAGTGGGTCATCTAGATTTACATATACTACAGTTTTCATTGAACAGATATCAGGTGATCACGTAAGTTGACCAGGGAATCATCTTAATGTACATATACCGTACTTTTCATTTAACAGATATAAGGGGATCACGTAAGATGACCAGTGGGCCATCTAGATGTACATATTCTATATTTTGCATTGAACAGATATAAGGGGATAACTTAAGATGACCAGGGGATCATCTAATTTTACATATGCCATAGTTTTTATTGACCATAAATAAGGGGATCACATAAGATGACCAGCGGATCATCTAGATGAACACATAGTATAGTTTTTATTGAACAGAAAGAAATAAGGAGATCAGGTACGTCGGCCATCTTTGTGTACATACTCTTTTTCATTATGGAACAGATATGAGGGGATCGCGTAAAAGGATCAGGTGATCATCTTGATGTACATAATTATACTATAGCTTTCATTGAACAGAAGTAAGGGGATCGCGTAAGATAACCAGATGATCATCTAGATGTATAAATACTATTTGCGTCCGTGGCCAAGTGGTTAAGGTCGTTGACTTCAAACCACTTGCCCCTCACCGCTTTGGGTTCGAATCCCGACAGGGACTTTGGATTCTTTCATGTGATGAAGCTATCCAGCTTGCTTATGGAACGTCGGTGGTTCTTATCAGGTGCCCGTTCGTGCCTGAAATAATGCACGGAAGGGTACCTGAAGTCGCCCTCCACCAGTAAAGCTGGAACGTCGTGATAATCTTACGTGATCCACTTATTTCTGCTCAATGAAAACTATAGTATATGTAACTCTAGATGATCCTCTCGTCATTTTACGTGATTCCTTTATATATGTTCCTTATTATAAAAGAGTATATGAACATCTACATGATCCCCTTGTAATCGTACGTGATTCCTTTATTTCTGTTCAATGAAAACTATAGTATTTGTACATCTACTCTAGATGATCCCCTGGTCATTTTACGTGATCCCATCATATCTGTTCCAAAATGAAAAAGAAAATGTACATCTACATGATATCCATGTAATCTAACGTGATCCCCTTATTTCTGTTCAATGAAAACTATAGTATATGTACATCTAGATGATCCCCTGGTCATTTAACGTGATCCCCTTATTTCTGTTCAATGAATACTATAGTATATGCACATCTAGACGATACCCTGGTCATTTTACGTGATCCTCTAACATATGTTCCATAATGAAAAAGAGTTTATGTATATCTAGATAAATTCTAGTAATCTTAAGTGATTTCATTATTTCTGTTCAATGAAAACTATAGTTACTGTATATTTGCATCTAGATAATCCCCTGGTCATTTTATGTGATCTGTTCCATAATGAAAAAAGTGTAAATGTACATCTAAATAATCCCTTGTAATGTTACGTGATCCCCTAATTTCTGTTCAATGAAAACTATAGTATATGTACATCTACATGATCCCCTTGTCATTTTACGCGATCCCCTCATATATGTTCCATAATGAAAAAGAGTATGAACATCTATATGATCTCCTGGTCGTCTTACCTGATCCCCTAATTTCTTTCTCTTTAATGAAAACTAAAGTATGTGTTTATTTAGATGCACCGCTGGTCATCTTACGTGACCCCCTTATTTCTGTTTAATGAATACTATAGTATATGTACATCTAGATGATACCCTTGTCATCTTACGTGATCCCTTTATTAAATGTATCTGTTCCATTATAAGAAATAGAATATGTACATCTACATGATCCCCTTGTCATTTTACGCGATCCCCTTGTATCTTTTCCATAAGAAAAAGAGAATGTACACATATATGATCCCCTGGTCGTCTTATCTGATCTCTTTATTTCTTTCTGTTTTATGAAAACTAAAGTGTGTGTTCATCTAGATGATCTGCTGGTCATCTTACGTGATCCTTTTATTTCTGTTCAATGAATACCATAGTATATGTACATCTAGATGTTCCCCTGGTCATCTTACGTGATCCCCTTATTTCTTTTCAATGAAAACTATAGTATATGTACATCTAAATGATACCCTTGTCATCTTACGTGATCCCCTTATTTCTTTTCAATGAAAATTATAATATATGTCATTCTAGATGATACCATTGTCATCTTACGTGATCCCCTTATTTCGGTTCAATGAATACTATAGTATATGTACATCTAGATGATCCCCTTGTCATCTTACGTGATCCCCTTATTTCTGTTCAATGAATACTATAGTATATGTACATCAGATGATACCCTTGTTATCTTACGTGATCCCCTTATTTCTTTTCAATGAATACTATAGTATATGTACATCTAGATGATACCATTGTCATCTTACGTGATCCCTTTATTTCTGTTCAATGAAGTCTATAGTATATGTACAACTACATTATCCCCTTGTCATCTTACGCGATCCCCTCATATATGTTCCATAATGAAAAAGAGTATGTACATCTACATGATCTCCTGGTCGTCTTACCTGATCCCCTTATTTATTTCTCTTTTATGAAAACTAAAGTATGTATTTATTTAGATGACCCGTTGGTCATCTTACGTGGTCCCCTTGCTTCAGTTTAATGAAAATTAAAGTATATGTACATCTAGATGATACCCTTGTCATCTTACTTGATCCCCTTATTAAATGTATCTGTTCCATAATAAGAAATAGAATATGTACATCTACATGATCCCCTTTCCATTTTACGCAATCCCCTCGTATCTGTTCCTTAATGAAAAAGAGTATGTACACATAGATGATCTCCTGGTCGTCTTATCTGATCTCCTTATTTCTTTCTGTTTACTGAAAACTAAAGTATGTGTTCATCTAGATGATCCACTGGTCATCTTACGTGATCCTTTTATTTCTATTCAATGAATACTTTAGCATATGTACATCTAGATGATCCCCTGGTTATCTTACGTGATCCCCTTATTTCTGTTCAATGAATACTATAGTATATGTACATCTAGATGATACCCTTGTCATCTTACGTGATCCCCTTATTTCTGTTCAATGAATACAATAGTATATGTACATCTAGATGATCCGCTGGTCATCTTACGTGATCCCCTTATTTGTTTTCAATGCATACTATAGTATATGTACATCTAGATGATCCCCTGGTCATTTTACGTGATCCCCTTATTTCTGTTCAATGAATACTATAGTATATGTACATCTAGATGATACCCTTGTCATCTTACGTGATCCCCTTATTTATGTTCAATGAATACTATAGTATATGTACATCTAGATGATACCCTTGTCATCTTGCGTGATCCCGTTAAACGATGTATTTGTTCCAAAATAAGAAATATATGTACATCTAGATGATCACCTGTTTATGATACGTGACCCCCTTATTTCTTTTTAAAGAAAACTATAGTATTGAACATCTAGGTGATCCCCTTGTCATTTTACGCGATACCCTCATATCTGTTCCATAATGAAAAAGAGTATGTACATCTAGATGATCCCCTGGTCATCGTACGTGGGCCCCTTATTTCTTTCTGTTCAAATAAAAACTATATTAAATGTACATCTACATGATCCCCTTGTCATCTACGTGATCCCCTTATCATCTTACGTGATCCCTTTATTTCTTTTCAATGAATACTATAGTATATGTGCATCTACATATTCCCCTTGTATTCTTACATGATCTCCTAACATCTGTTCCATAATAAAAAAGAGTTTATGTACATATAGATGATCCCCTTGTCATTTATTTCAACCCCTCATATATGTTCCAGAATGAAAAAGAGTATATACATCTAGATGTCACCTGGTCATCTTACGTGATCCACTTATTTCTGTTCAATGAAAACTATAGTATATGTACATCTAGATGATCCCTTGGTCATTTTATTTGATCCCCTTACATCCGATATGTAATGAAAAAAAGTTTATGTACATCAAGATGATCTTGTAATCTTACGTGATCCCCTTATTTCTGTTCCATGAAAACTATAGTATATGTACATCTAGATAATCCCCTGGGCATCTTACGAGATACCCTTATATCTGTTCCATAATAAAAATGTTTATATGTATTCCCCTAACATATGTTCTTTAAGAACTACAGTGTTTATACACCTTAAAGACCAAATGACCCTTCTTCATATGTATTCCATCACTAGTAATGTATATTTACATCATCTTACATTAACCTCTCATGGATCTTCTATCAAAACTAGTATATGTTCCTGCAGATGATCTCTTGGTCCTCTTATAATGTGATTCCTCATATATCTTTCATGATCATAAGTATACATTGTGTACATGTGCATTCAGATGATCTTATAATAATCTTACTTGATATCCTAACATAGGTTCATCTGCTGATTAAATTATTAGGCATATGAATGAAAAACAATTATTGTACAGTTGTATGTCCTGAAGTTTAACCTTTTCCCTTATATAAGCGTGTTTCGACGGCTTTTTGCCCCCCCCCCCTTTTTTGAGGCCTCAAACATTGAAAAAATGCCCTATTTAGGCCCCAAACACTGTCTTTTGTTTGAGAAATGTTGTTAAAAAAGTGACCATTTTTTCGGCGCCGTCCCCATCCAAATATTACATCAGGGGGTTGCCAGAAGGGGGATGTGCCCCCTTCTGTTTGGGGGGTTTGAAGGGGGGCGGAGTCCCCCTCATCGCCAAGAAAATTTTGGACTTGTGAGAGGCTTAAAATGACCCCAGGTCGATCATAAGGTAACGTGTAACCAACGCTGAAAAGCCTTTGACTGTATCTCAATCCCTTGAGAAGTTGCAGCACTTTGAAATAAATTTTGATGGAAAAAATCGAGGCAAAAAAGTGATTTTTTGCAATTTTGAGATGTCCCCTCGTTGCCATGGTAACAGGAAATTTAAGACCGAGCATGTCGTTACAAAGGCAATGGTCCAGTCAACATTTGTGCCAAGTTTGATTAGTATTGAAGCATTTTTCATAGTTTCATAGCAGTTTGAACTTGTAACAGGAGGCTTTTCAGTGAAAATGGCCATTTTTCACAATATGCTCATGGGGGAAAGGGTTAAAGCCTGTTTCCATTTTCTAGACATATGCATAAATTTATTAGGAGGATTAAGCATATGCATTATTTCACAGTGACGCTGATGATTTCCATAGATTAAGTCTATTTTAATCAGGATGATAACGCTTTATCAGAAATTCGTGCTTAATTTATAGGCGGGGCTAATATGCAAAGTGTTCTCTCACTCGATCCCTTTTTCCGTTTACCTCACATTGAGGGTTGCATGCTGGTCACATCAGTTAAGAGCATTCTTGAAGACTTCCATTTTAAACTGGCAACTAAGAGCTTTTTGCTTAAATAACTTTATAATTTGATATGAAATAAAGACAGGAATTATTCCCTTAAAGATAAGAATTGTTTAACAAATTATTTTGTTTATTTAAAAAAAACAACAACATACAATGTATATTTAATATTCAAAGCTAAATTAATAGAGGGTTTATGTACTTTTTGTCGTACTTGAACATCTGCAGAGGCACGAAGATGCATTTAAAGCCGAAACCCGTTTGACTTCTGCAGATGTAAATATATTATTCATGCTTTTTAAGAATGATTTCAGCAAGAGAGAGAAAAAAATGAATATTAGAAGCAAATGGTTGATATTGGTATATGTGTCTTCACATATTATTCACATATGAAATCACTGCGATATAACCTGACCGTGTAAGTGCATTGCTTAAGCTTACAGAAAGGAACTGGGTACATTTACTTCAGCTTTAATTATGGCATATTGATATCAATTTATTTATTCCAGACTCATCGATATACATCATTAAAACACGCCTTTCTATAACAGCTATTAGAGACTGAAGGTATTAGATGTTTATTTCTGAAAGTAGTCCTTTTCATCCAGGAAGCTTAGTTTACTAAGTTTATATGGGGCATGAGTTCCAGCCTTAATGGAGGCCTTTCTTCATTTTTGTTAACTTTGTTATTATTTTTTGTCTTGTCGGATTATTTTTTAACTAAATATTTCAATATCTGGCGAACCTCACTTACTTTTTGTAGAAAATGTTTAGAATTGTATCTAGAAAGATATGTCGAGTTGACAAATAAGATTGGTTTTCTGAACCCACCTTCTTTTTGTTTCAAATCTGACTGATACATGTGTCAATTAACCTCATTTTTCGGAATCCGATATACTTGTCTTTGGTTATGTTTGTTCTTATTCAAACTACGGTTCTAAAATCAGATGAAGATGAAATAATTAGTGAAACATGAAAACATATTTCTTGATGTTGTTCTATATAACTGATACAAAGTTAAATATAAAATGTCAAGATATTTTAAACAAGATGGTAAACGTTTGTGTCAAGAATATGATAAAGTTTAACCATGTACAGTTTTAGATGACTTTTAAAACATTGTTATTTATTAGACATCTGATGCCTAAATATAAACGTATCCATTATTCAACAAGAATATACCCCACTATTAAAATATTCAGAGTTTACATCAGGAATATACCCCACTATTAAAATATTCCGAGTTTACATCAGGAATATATCCCACTATTAAAATATTAAGAGTATTTATTTTTGATGACTACAAAACAATTTTATAAACGGTAAAATACCTAATCATATGTCAATATTTATGTCCCTAGGATTGTTTTATGTGTACATTTTAAAATATATGTCATCAATTTAAAGTTGTAAACAATTCTAACAATGACTGCTGACAGAATAAAATGTTAATTATACAATTTGTTGTTTTTTCATTTTTAATTTATCACAACAGGTTTTTGCGTGAATTCTAACCATGTCTATATGGGTAAACATGAAAACAAATTGTCAATATCAGACAAACGGCATTTTAATTAAACATGCAGTTCTGTCTTAATACTATCTTTATTAAATTGACATGTTCATTTAGATACAGGTACATTAAATCAACGCCCGGTGTTTATTCTAAGTAGCGTAACACCACATATGACAGTTTACAATATACTTCAGTATCATAACTAATCTTAAATAACCTGTATGTTCTAAGTTTATTAAGGACACCTGTAAATATTTTCAAATTAGTTTGCCATTTAGCAATGTGACTATTTATCAATACAGTACAAACATCCTGTTTTCAGGTCAGCTGAGCACAAATACTCAAGGTTAGCTTTTGTAATCACATTTTTTCCGGCGTCACCAAACTTAGTCAGGATGTTTGTCTTTGTAACTGCTCGGACGAGTTCGAACATGAGTCAACTTGGATAAAAAACTAGGTAATAGGGGTCAAAAATAGACAAGTCTTGGTTACTGTTTCAGTCAAATATCTCGGAAATTGGTTACAAATGTTGTTTTGATAATTTCTAGCTCAAGTTCGAATATGGGTCATCTAGGGCCAACGAGGTCACAAAGCCCAAATATGGAGAAAAAAACCTGTTAGCACTCTAGATGCTAATGTTTCGGTCCAAATATAAATAAAATTGGTCAGAAAAGTCATTTTGATAATTTCTAGCTTAAGTTTGAATATGGGTCACCTGGGGTAAAAAACAAGTTCACACATGCACAGCCCGTTTTTGGGAAAAGCTTATTTACACACTAGAGATAACTTCTAAATTTAAATGCTTTTGTAATGGCATTAAAGATAAGCTGGTTCAAAAGAATTATAAGCGATGCCTGTTGAAAAAAATAATTATAAATGAATTTGATATGCAAAAATAATTTCACTGTGGAAAACATTACATAGATAAAATTGAAAAAAAAAAACGTTTTTTTTTTTTATTTTTGTTTTTTGAAAGACACTTTTAATGCTTTATTTACATATATAGATAAGTATCATATAAATAAAGAATCCTTCGCAGAACTACCATTGTTTTATAACAGTAAATTGCTTATTGGCAATAAAAGTATATTTCTTAATTCATGGTTTAAAGCCGGTGTATATTTTATCGGAGATATGTTTGATTCTTACGGTGCTTTTCTTTCATAACAATAACATATTCAGGCTTAATGCAAACTTTTTAATCTTTCATGGAATTAAAAAAATCATAAATGAAATGATGACAAAATTCAATTTTGGTATGAATGACGTATACAAAACTTGTAGATCAAAATTGCCTCCTTATTTAAAGAACATAATTTTAAGCAATGAGGGATCAAAACAGACTTACAATTTATTGAATACTAATAACATACAACCAACAAGTAAAGCAACCTGAATGCAAAAGCTTGATTGACATTTTGAAGAAAGTAAATGGAAAGAAATTTACGAAATGCCATTTAAAATAACAAAAGATTCTAGGATACAGTGGTTTCAAAATAGAATGCTTCATAGAATAATTGTCACCAACTATTATTTACATAAAATTAAAAAATATAATCATAATCCTCTTTGTACATTTTGTAAAAATGAAAACGAAACTATCGAACATTTGTTTTTGCAATGTAATTTAGTAAAGGTCATCATTGATAACTATTTCAAAACAAAAAAATAATATTTTTCCATCATTAACTGCAGATGAAGTGAATTTTTGCTTTACATATGAAAGTCCTTTATCAAAAACCAAAAATCTTATTCTAATTTACTTAAAGATGTATATTTATCAATGCAAAATAGTACCCTCCGTTGTAGGAGCTAAAAAATATATATAACATATTGTTACAACGTTGACAAAGAGACTTCAATGATAACGTTGAAACCTTTATTTCCGCATGTAATTCTTATCTAATTTTCCTTAATGCAGATTAACACAATATTTCTTTTTTTTGTTCTTGTTGTTGTTGTTGTTCTTCTTCTTCTTCTTGTTCTTTTCTTCTTCTTCTTCTTCTTCTTCTTCTTCTTCTTCTTCTTATTATTATTATTATTATTATTATTATTATTATTATTATTATTATTATAAATTAGAATAAGGAACTTCTTGGGCCCAATGGGTCTTACATATTTCTTTTCAGGGATGAAAGCAGAACATTAACAATTCGATTACGTTTGCTATCTAAGGTCATTATAATGTACGGTTCTAAAAAGTCAGGTACACTTAATTAAGCATAGCCCCCATAATTAAATCAACAGACAGTGTCTGTCTAGTATATAGCAATAATCAAATAGGTTATTCAAAACAAATAAATACATTTTTCTTTCAAAAACATACGTCTTAATTGCAGTGACAAAGCTTGTGTGTTCCCTTACAGTTGCATCGGGTCTTTCATGTAGCACAATCATCGACCCTTCGATCAATGTATGGATGACTTAGTTATCACGTGTCATCTTAACAACCACGATGTAGCAAGACGCAGCTGAGTAAAGTACCACCTGCTCCTTCGTGTGCGTATTTTGCCGTTATAGCTTAAGTTAGCTGAATAAATAAAATCCGTAGGTTGCTTTCGGAAATTGATTCTTACCTTGCCGGCTGATCACATAATAATGATATTAATATTATGAAAAATTGAAAATGCCTGTTTTTCGAGATTGAAAATTGTAGAAGAGGTTAAAACTCAGGAGTATCGTTTCATATCTTATTTATCTTTCTGTTTTTTTTTTTAAACAAGCGTGTACCTAAGTTTATTATCTAGACTGCACATTGACAGAGATCATCTGATTTTATAAAATGTAGATAGCGGACATTAACAGTTCACATGCATATATACACAAGATTCATAGATATATATCTACACTCCTCCCTACATTAGATATCAGATAGAGTTCATATAGTTATGCATGCACATTCTAAATTTATATAATTGTATAAAATAGATAAATATAGAATCCCTAAAGAAAGCCCAACACGGCAAAATTGAAAATGTTGCAGGCTCGGTTTGATTGAGCCTGTTCATGGACACGTACGTAAAATAAACATATGCTACATAAACACGTACGAAAAACGGACTTCATTTTTTACATTACATCAATCTTGTCTATACATGTATGTACATGAATTGGGAAAAAACTAGTTCAACCCGCACTTTCCCTCCGTTCCAGGAATAAAATGTGTGCACGAATAAATCTGTCATGTTCGTGTCAATGAATAAACATATGTTTAAATAAGATTTGCACCCTTGTTTTCTATCATTGTCGGTTATATATACAGTTAGTATAGGCAATCAGAAATAGAATCACCTTATGAAAAGCGTTATTTTCTAGAATATTTTTCAAGTCCTTTCAGCTCTTGCATTCAAATGACATAATCTGAAAGTACCGGGTGTTCTTTCTTGAACATCACCGAGTAACTGCGAAAGCTGTTTGACAGTAACATTGAGTAACATTGAGTATTGTAAAAAATCAGTACATAACTGTCTGTATTTGTTTTGCAAAGTGATGAAGAGTCTACGTTTGAAGTTACGTTTATTATATTGGCCGGTGTAATGTTGTAAACTGACTCCCATAAAATAATGACCCCGGTCAATATTTTATATAAAATAATGACGCCCAGGTCATAATATTATAATATTATGGCCGGGGAGTCATAATATTATGACTCCTCTACACGTTGAAAAATGACCCTCGCATAGAAAAGTGACCCCCTGCAGAATAATGACCCCCGACCCCAACCGAAACTATAAAGCCCTTACTGCACTTTTGCAAAGAAACACTGTCAATATAATTATCTCAGATGAGAAATATGGTAATGTCAATTTTTCCGTGCATGTGTCCGTGCGACCGTGTAACGCTTCGACCTACTATTGGACGAAATTCTTTCAAACTCTCGGGGATATCTACTGTAATCGAAGCCCAACCTCAGTCTGCATTTTATACAAATGACAACGGCTAGGGATATGTTATTCGACTGCATTTCTTGTTTGTTCTTATTAGCTCGGCTATACAAAGTATATGGAGAGCTGTTCTACTCGCCTGGACGTCGGCGTCCGCGTCAAGATTTAAGATAAACGTTTTGGTGCAATAAAATATTTTTCACTATAACATTTTTATTTCTTAAGGTATCAACTTAAAACTTCAAATATATGTTCCTTATCATTACAACTCTAGTTCTAATATTTTCAGATTTACCTCCCCTCAAACTTTGAATTTTTCTTAAAAATATTTTCTTTACTGTTACTTTTTATTAATTAAGGAATAAACTTCATAATTCAAATATATGCTACTAATCATCAACCACATATTATGTAACAAGGTTCATAACTCTAGCACCAATATTTCAAGAATTATCTCACCATGAATTTGAATTTTTTTCCACTAAAAATTTGTTTTTTACTTTCACTTCTTTAGTTTTAAAGGTATCCACTTCAAACTTCAAAATCATATTCCTTATCATCAACCACATCTTATGTGACAAGGGCTATAATTCTTGAAGCAATATTTTTAGATTTATCTCCCCTTTAACTGAAAATTTTCTTTAAGAAATATTTTAACTTCCTTATTTTTAAGGTATCTACTTTAACTTCAAATATATATTTGTTATCATTACCAACATGTTGTGTGACAAGTTTCTTAACTCTAGCGTGACTATTTCCTGAATTATTCCCTCTTGAACTTAAATTTATATTAACATATTGTATTTTTCACTATAACCTCTTGTCATATGGATAAGAGTTACAAAACGCAAGCTCCTGTATTAGCAGAATTATCTCCATTTCATTTTTGGGGGCGCATGCGCAATGCCCCCCCAATGTAATAACGACAAATTCAGATTTACTATGATGTGAACACAATTAGTCAGCTACCTACGCTAAGCAAAATAGTTCCAAAACTTCGCAGTAACTCCAAAATCATAGTTCCCTATCTATTTTAAAATTGACTGGCCAATTTTGTACTAAATTTAGCAATCGTCTTTTAAAATTGTATGTATATTTTTGCTTTACGCGATTTTAATATTACTACCGCCAGCGGTCGATCATAGCCAAAGTACTTGCATAAATATAGTACAAAATTACATGTAGTCACAAGTTAATTAAGTGTCATAGAACTCAAAAATTTAGCAAGTAATGGAATACGGATTTCAGATCAGCTAACTTTAAAAGCTTATAGGGCCTAATGCTTCATAAGTGTAAATTTAAGAAAAACAATGCATGCGTATGAATACGAACTATTTTCGCCCTTACGTCATTTTACCGCAATCGCCATTGTTTACAAGTTCATCCGTGAAAGATTGAGAAGTTTATATAGAATTTCCACGTGTTAAAACGAGTTGTAAGTTTTATTTTACAAAAACCTTATCTCCCATTTACCTAAATGTTGTATAACTTTGCTTGTTTTGCATTTATGCATTTATCGGTGGCGAAATCGTCGTCAAATCGTTGGCGATTCTGGTTGCTTACAAAAAATACAAGGACTTAATACCGGATATGACTTTAAATACAACGTTATTCAAGATGACTGATGTTCATTGTTTATATTTCATAACGTTGATATTTAAGTTGCAATCAAAAGCTGTATTTTTTACAAATTTTCTTCACAATCGGCCATTATCGGGTAAAGCTTTTTTGTACTGAATTGACCTTATCAAATTTTTAAGTTTAGCAGTTCCTTCCCTTGAAAGTCCTCCCTCAAACCATTTCCCTACCCAGACATTTTTGACCCATTTTTTTTTTTTTATATATTTTTTGGAGGTGAGTTATTTACATCTAGCGTATACATATTGTTGATGCTTACCT
>NW_026864307.1:0-30988 GCF_026571515.1 Ruditapes philippinarum
AGCAGTCCTTAGCGGTCCGACAACTCTTCAAAAACATAAATTTTATCACTAAAATGATATTTTTTCCTTAAAATTATACATTTTTTGTCACTAAACATACTACCTTGTATTATAAGAATGCCCTAGGAGGTATTTTAAGGTCCTTTGTGCCTCCCTAGCAGTCTTTAGGTGTATCTGAGCAGTCCTTAGCGGTCCGACAACTCATAAAATTTTCACCAAAATCATATTTTTTCTAAAAATTATAATTTTTTTTTCACTAAAAATAATACCATGTAATATAAGAATGGCCTAGGAGGTATTTTAAGGTCCTTTGTGCCTCTTTAGTAGTCCTTTGTGGCTCCTTAGCAGTCCTTAGCGGTCCTTAGCAGTCCTTAGCAGTGTTTAGTAGGACCGCCCAAAGAACACTAATTTAGTAATTTTCTTTGTTCATAATTTGTTGTCAATCATCAGTCACTCTAAATTAATCAACAAGTAATGCATGTTTCTTCTAAGATTAATTTAATATGAAAAAGGCAAAGCCTCAAAGCGAGCCTTGATGTACTTTTAATGTGAAATAGTATGAAATAATCGCTCATTTTTATTTCAAATGCAGTGACGAGTGCATGTGTCGTTACACGTAGTGACGTACTGTGTTAAATATGGCTCCGCCCCTGTCGTTAAATGAATAACGAGTTTTGAAAACGTTGATAAAACTTTGTTTATTTTATTTCACTCTATAATTTTTCAAGCGAAATAAAGATTATTAAAAGTGAAATAAACGTAAAACTTAAAACGTTTGCGACATTAACATACATGTGAACTTTTCACGATGATCAAGTGGGAGATTTTTTTTTAAAAAGAGGGAGATTTTAGAATTTGCAATAAACAAAGAAGAAAGTTTTGATATCAAAAAGAGGGAGATTTCTTTAATTTGTGAAAATACCCCTTGTTTTAAGAAAAATCTTTGAAAATATGACTGCAGAAAGTGGGAATCTCCCGCTTAAAGTGGGAGAGTTCACATGTATGCATTAAAATAGCGTACTTGATTTTTTTGTTTTGCACATGCTGTTTGGCGCTACATTGTGACGTCACGTAAACAATACTTTAAACGTCTGTACAGCGTTAACGACTGAATAAAAGATATTGGTGTTCGGATTCATTTTCTTAGTTAGACCATTTTCTTTCATTCTAGATAGTTTTCACAACAAAATTCGACAAAAAATTGTTTTAATTTATCAGATTTTTCAAACAAAATGGCGCCTTCAATTTTCATTTTACATTTCCGTTCGATATTTTATCGACAGCTTCCGTTATTCTGGTTTCCTGTCCAATTATGGTTCCCATAGAGGTGCGCGGGTGACCAGTCTACACATCCGTTTTCAGTCAGAATTCCTCAGTTTTTATCGTTCTCTTTAAATTGGAAAGGTTGCGATGTGTCCAATTCGGTACTTCGAACGAAAGTTTTCAAAACCATCACTTAGCAGATACTCGCGTTACGGTAAAGCTCGCTTTGCTCGTCGAGCTCGCTATTAAACTGATTTTGTCTTAATAGTTTTGTGCTATTGCAAGAATGTTGACATTGAAAGTCTGACGTCAAGTGTGAAATACCTGACCTCCTTTACAAGCTTTAATCATTTTCAGAATTTAAAATGATTAATCAAAATTTCGGCACATGCTGCTGGAATACTGTATATGAATTAGATTAAAGTTATAAATCTGTCCGGACACATGGTACTGTAGTGACAACTTAAGAAATTTTGATACCCACAAGCAGAGGCATCAAATACAAGTGTCAACAATATCAGAAATAAACAAACTAGCTCTTCCATTTGAAGAAGAACCTAGCTTTACTGATCGGAGACCATCAACCGGACACTTTTGAAACATTTTTCCGTACAGATTTCATAATTTTTAACCTAGAGACCAAAAAATTTGACACAGTTCAGCTAGGTTCTTCTCCTAACTGACAAACTAGTTTGTTTATTTCTGATTGTTTTGACACTTATGTCAGAAGCTCGACATGGAGGGTATCAAAATTACCTAAATTTTCTACACTACAGTACCATGTGTCCGGACAAATATGTACATGATGTGATTTAATTCAGATAAAAGCTTGGGTGTTTTGATTTGTAACATGATATACAATAATATTATGTCAGCAACAAATGCTGAAGTTTTGGATATTCTATTATTCACTCTGCAAATGATTATAGCTGGTATATGAAGTCAGGCATTGCTTTCTTGACCCCCGAATTTCAACGTCAACATTCTTGAAATAGACATTAAAATATTACCATTTACGGAGGTTGAAAAAAATTTATTTACTTAATTATGCCCCCATTTCGAAGAAAAGGGGGTATATTGCTTTGCACTTGTCGGTCCGTCGGTCCGTAGACCAAATGGTTTCCGAGTGATAACTAAAGAACCCTTAGGTCTAGGAACTTCAAACTTGGTATGGTGATTGGTCATGACCAGTAGATGACCCCTATTGATTTTGGGGTCAAGGGGTCAAAGGTCAAGGTCACATTGACCTTGTAAGCAAAAACGGTTTCCGATCAATAACTAAAGAACCTTAAGGCCTAGGAACTTCAAACTTGGTATGCTGATTGGTCATGACTAGTAGATGACCCCTATTGATTTTGGGGTCAAAGGGTTAAAGGTCAAGGTCACATTGACCTTGTAAGCAAAAACAGTTTCCGAATCAAATAACTAAAGAACCTTAAGGCCTAGGAACTTCAAACTTGGTATGGTGATTGGTCATGATCAGTAGATGACCCCTATTGATTTTGGGGTCAAGGGGTCAAAGGTCAAGGTCACATTGACCTTGTAAGCAAAAACGGTTTCCAATCAATAACTAAAGAACTTTAAGGCCTAGGAACTTTAAACTTGGTATGGTGATTGGTCATGATCAGTAGATGACCCCTATTGATTTTGGGGTCAAGGGGTCAAATGTCAAGGTCACATTGACCTCTTGGGTAAAAACGGTTTCTGATCATTAACAAAAGAACCCTTAGGCCTAGGAACTTCAAACTTGGTATGGTGATTGGTCATGACCAGCAGATGACCCCTATTGATTTTGGGGTTAAGGGGTCAAAGGTCAAGGTCACATTGACCTTGTAGGTAAAAACAATTTCTGATCAATAACGAAAGAACCCTTAGGCCTAGGAACTTCAAACTTGGTATGGTGATTGGTCATGACCAGCAGATGACCCCTATTGATTTTGGGGTCAAGGGGTCAAAGGTCAAGGTCACATTTACCTCTTAGGTAAAAACGGTTTCCGATCAATAACTAAAGAACCCTTAGGCCTAGGAACTTCAAACTTGGTATGGTGATTGGTCATGACCAGTAGATGACCCCTATTGATATTGGGGTTAAGGGGTCAAAGGGCAAGGTCACATTGACCATGTAGGTAAAAATGCTTTCAAATCAATAACTTAAGAACCCTTTGGCCTAGGAACTTCAAACATGGTATGGTGATTGGTCATGACCAGCAGATGACCTATTGATTTTGGGGTCAAGGGGTCAAAGGTCAAGGTCACATTGACCTTGTATGTTAAAACGGTTTCCGATCAATTAACTAAAAACGCTTAGGCCTAGGAACTTCAAACTTTGTATGATGATTGGTCGTGACCAGCAGATGACCCCTATTGAGTTTTAGGTCAAGGGGTCAAAGGTTAAGGTCATGACCAGTAGATACTTGATAACCCTTATTAATTGTTTGATCACTGGGTCAGAAGTCATGCATAATAACCTTTTCACATGACTAATTGGCTGCTGATAGGGGGCATACATGTTTTACAAACATATCTTGTTTTTAAAGAAACATGCACTTATTGTTGATTAAAAAGTGACTGACAACCACTGAACAAAGAAAATACTAAATTAAGCATTTTCGGGGCTGTTTGGGTTTGGTGGTTGTCCGGTTTTGGTGGTCCCCAACCAGTACTGTGTTAAATTTCCATGTATCTACCTTTAAAATTGTGTAATCTATATGAAAAAATGTTGATGGTCCCTGACCAGTACACTAATACATTAACAAGATATGTTTGTAAAACATGTATGCCCCCTATCGGCAGCCAATAGTCATGTGATCAGGTTATTATGCATGACTTCTGACCCAGTGAACAAACAATTAATAAGGGTTATCTAGTATCTACTGGTCATGACTAGTCACAAGGTAATAATTATTGTGACCCCATACGTTGTGTGCAGCAATTTAAGTTGTTACAAATCTTACCAAATAATATATGTATAAATTTTATGAATCATGTAGGCCTCATTAATGACAGCCAAGTTGTTATATTACAAAAGACCTTCAAATGTGTATACCAAAAGCAATTTTAGTTTAATATAAAAATATCAACCAAGGCAACTTGAGTTGTTGAGTTATTGGTCAGAAACCGTCATTAAGTACAAGGTCAATATGACATTGACCCCTTGACCCCAAAATCAATAGGGGTCATCTACTGATCATGACCAATCATCATACCAAGTTTGAAGTTCCTAGGCCTAAGCGTTCTTAAGTTATTGATTAAAAACCGTTTTTACCTACAAGGTCAATGTGACTTTGACCCCTTGATCCCAAAATCAATAGGGGTCATCTGCTGGTCATGACCAATCATCATACCAAGTTTTAAGTTTATAGGCCTAAGCGTTCTTTAGTTATTGATCCAAAACCGTTTTTACCTATAAGGTCAATGTGACCTTGACCTTTGACCCCAAAATCAATAGGGGTCATCTGCTGGTCATGACCAATCATCATACAAAGTTTGAAGTTCCTAGGCCTAAGCGTTCTTTAGTTATTGATCGGAAACCGTTTTTACCTATTAGGTCAATGTGACCTTGATCTTTGACCCCTTGACCCCAAAACCAAAAGGGGTCATCTGCTGGTCATGACCAATCACCATACCAAGTTTGAAGTTTCTAGGCCTAAGCGTTCTTTAGTTATTGATCAGAAACCGTTTTTACCTACACGGTCAATGTGACCTTTGACCCCTTGACCCCAAAATCAATAGGGGTCATCTGCTGGTCATGACCAATCATCATACCAAGTTTGAAGTTTCTAGTCCTAAGCGTTCTTTAGTTATTGATCGGAAACCATTTTTACCTTACAAGGTAAATATGATCTTGACCTTTGACCCAAAAATCAACAGGGGTCATCTAGTAGTAATGAATAATCATCATACTAAGTTTGAAGATTCAAGGATTAAGTGTTCTTTAGTTTTTGATCGGGAACTGTTTTTACCTACAAGGGCAATGTGACCTTGACCGTTGACCCCTTGACCCCAAAATCAATAGGGTTTATCTGCTGGTCATGACTGATCAACATACCAAGTTTGAAGTTCATAGGCCTAAGTGTTCTTTAGTTATTGATCGGAAACTGTTTTTACCTACAAGGTCAATGTGACCTTGACCTTTGACCCCTTGACCCCAAAATCAATAGGGGTCACCAATCTGAAACTGTTTACTATTATTCTTGCATAACTTCCTGCCTCAGGTCATTCTTAGTTCAATTACAACAACCAAACAATTCCACAATCTTGTCACATTTAGATAAATGTTTTCTTTGAAAATTCCACAATAATGTACACAACATTCAAAAACAAGATGATATCTCCAAAAAAGCTAAAATACCACTTAGATCACTGAATGTCTGAGATTTCAAATTTTGCAAGGGTTTCAGTCTGGACTGTTCTATCATAATGTGAAACAGGGATTATCAAAAAAAAAAAATCAAAACACCCATCATTGTATTTTTACATTTATTGAATGTATAAACATATCAAATGATAAATAAATGTAGAATTTGAAAATAATAATAATAAGTGTTTAAAAAAATCAAAGTTTCAATGTCCTTCTAAACTGATTGTTTAGAAATGTGTTATGCTCAGATTCCCTTTATAATACATGGAACAGTCTGGTCAGTATCCCGGAATGCCCCATGAGGTCAGATTAGTCATGCATAGATAGAAGGAAGGGCAGATGGTAATCATTAGTGTTATCTGATCTGTGTGTTATATTCTGCTGTTTGCAGTATTTATTTATCCTGACTAAAAGAAACAAGTAGAGATTTTGATGCTAAAGCATCAAGTCGCCGGATAGAAAATGACTGCATTATCATAAATATAAAAAAAAATCTGTTTAATTAATGGTTCAGGTATAAAGAAAAGAGGAACAATTTATGTTGAGTAACTGTTAATTCACAATAAAACATCATATATGAAGCAAACTTGCTTAGCAATATTGTTAAGGAACTGCTATGATTAAGCAAGTATTTCGTACGTTAGTTTACGTAACTTATTATGATTTATGCTAAAGATTTTATTGATAGTATAGATCTCGATATTAAATTAATTAATATGTGGTTAGTATAGGACGAAGTTGTGACCTAGTAGGCCAAATTCGAATCTTTGAAAATCCCTTTTGCAGTTTTCATAAAACTATTTTTTGCGCTATCGAAAAAAATAAGCTATTTAGTTGAAATCAATATTCCTGTCGTTACATACGATAAAGTTAACGTTTAATTGCCTTTCAGTTCGATAAAATATTAACAAAAAGATATTTTATTAGTTTTCATTATTATGTGTCGTACCGTTTTGGTAACCTGCGCGACGGAATTTAACGAAGACGACGATTACCACTATTTATTTCAATAAATGTTGCTCTTTAGCATAAATCTATTTTGTGATGTTCAACCTAAACTAAACTATTGAACATTGACAGAAAGGGCAAAATTTAACCCTTTACCAAGATAAAATGAAAAGGTTTTGAAAATGTATTTAATTCTTTAATGTACTAATCCTTTCTAATAATATAAAATATGAAACTGATTAATGAAAGATAACTTTGTAATTATGCCCCCATTTCGAAGAAAAGGGGGTATATTGCTTTGCACTTGTCGGTCCGTCGGTCCGTAGACCAAATGGTTTCCGAGTGATAACTAAAGAACCCTTAGGCCTAGGAACTTCAAACTTGGTATGGTGATTGGTCATGATCAGTAGATGACCCCTATTGATTTTGGGGTCAAGGGGTCAAAGGTCAAGGTCACATTGACCTTGTAAGCAAAAACGGTTTCCGATCAATAACTAAAGAACCTTAAGGCCTAGGAACTTCAAACTTGGTATTGTGATTGGTCATGATCAGTAGATGACCCCTATTGATTTTGGGGTCAAAGGTCAAGGTCACATTGACCTTGTAAGCAAAAACGGTTTCCGATCAATAACTAAAGAACCTTAAGGCCTAGGAACTTCAAACTTGGTATGGTGATTGGTCATGATCAGTAAGATGACCCCTATTGATTTGGGGTCAAGGGGTCAAAGGTCAAGGTCACATTGACCTTGTAAGCAAAAACGGTTTCCGATCAATAACTAAAGAACTTTAAGGCCTAGAACTTCAAACTTGGTATGGTGATTGGTCATGATCAGTAGATACCCCTATTGATTTTGGGGTCAAGGGTCAAAGGTCCAAGGTCACATTGACCTTGTAAGCAAAACGGTTTCCGATCAATAACTAAAGAACTTTTAGGCCTAGGAACTTCAAACTTGGTATGGTGATTGGTTATGACCAGCAGATGACCCCTATTGATTTTGGGGTTAAGGGGTCAAAGGTCAAGGTCACATTGACCTCTTGGGTAAAAACGGTTTCCGATCAATTACTAAAGAACCCTTAGGCCTAGGAACTTCAAACTTGGTATGGTGATTGGTCATGACCAGCAGATGACCCCTATTGATATTGGGGTTAAGGGGTTAAAGGGCAAGGTCACATTGACCTTGTAGGTAAAAATACTTTCCAATCAATAACTTAAGAACCCTTAGGCCTAGGAACTTCAAACTTGGTATGGTGATTGGTCATGACCAGCAGATGACCTATTGATTTTGGGGTCAAGTGGTCAAAGGTCAAGGTCACATTGACCTTGTAGGTAAAAACGGTTTCTGATCAATTAACTAAAAACGCTTAGGCCTAGGAACTTCAAACTTTGTATGATGATTGGTCGTGACCAGCAGATGACCCCTATTGAGTTTTGGGTCAAGGGGTCAAAGGTTAAGGTCATGACCAGTAGATACTTGATAACCCTTATTAATTGTTTGATCACTGGGTCAGAAGTCATGCATAATAACCTTATCACATGACTAATTGGCTGCTGATAGGGGGCATACATGTTTTACAAACATATCTTGTTATTTATACATTTGCATCTAATTAGCCCCCATACCGTTTTCCAACTAGTATGTCTTATCAGCAATCTGTTACTATTAATAGATTCTATAACACTAACATACAACGTGTAGTCACGTGATTCTTACAATAGAACAGGGAGAATCTGTTTATAATTAAATAAAATAATGAAATATAATAGGTGTCATAAGATATAAAACAACCAGATAATTTAAATGTGTCATTTTTAATATCATTCATGATTTATCAATCATAAAATAGCAACGCTTGACACTTAGAAAAAAGTAAAAGTATCCCTAAATTCAATGACTGGTCCATAGGGATACGTTATTAATTCATTTTATGAAAATTGTAATGTTGCTTTTTAAGATGTCAATATTTGTATATTTCAAGTCAGGCACCACACCAGTTATTGTGACCTTGTGAAATTTTCCATTTGGCAACAAACAGGTGAAGTCATGGCAAGGGCGAAGGCATAAATTTTTGTTGTGTAACACCAATTAGAATTACAAGGAAAGTGTTTAATACATCAGGGTAGTTTGCTGAAAATTGCTCGAAAAAACTTACAAGAACTAATTGCAGACTTCCAAATCCTGATAGTTCAACTAATTCACTCTCATTACCTGTACTGTACAATGAGATATTGTGCTATTTTGTGTATTGGCAATATCTCGGCTCTACGAAGCGAGAATCTTACCCAGGACATAATTGTCTCAGATTCTAGCTTTGACATGTCAATATATCTTGACTACAAATCCTGACAATCATCAAACCTGGATAGCCCGGGCCCCTATAACACTTGATTTAGTTCTCTTTGTTCAGTGGTTGCCATTCAATCAGCCACTTTTTATCAACAATAAATCATTAAATGCATGCTTTTTATAACAAGAAGATTGATTTGAAAATTCTGATGTTAAGGGTGCAAAACCAGACCATTTTTACAACTACATGTAGACATAATGATATTAATCAATTCATTTGCAGAGTAACCATTAATGATTGAAACACTCCCTAGCTAGTAAGTAGGTAGTTGTTATTTTTCCCAATTACATTTTATAATGTTTCTGTTTATTCTACAATTTCAGATGCTTGTTTGAGATGCCAGTCAGAGAACAAACAAGATGATTGTGTTGGTAGGTAACTTTTACATTGTATTTTACTTAGATGTCATTTTAAAGAAGAACAAACTGTTATTAACTGCATTTCAGCCCACTAGATTATTTCTTTATTTAAGGTTTTACTTTTCTTTGTAAAATCACAGGCACTATTCTGTTAGGGTGATCCTTCAACTACATGTAGTATGATCTCTTATAACTACAAATGTGTACATGTTAATGTTATGTGAACATTTTAGAGGAAGTGAACTTAATTACATCAAGCAGTAACAAAACATACATGTACATTTCTACTGTTTTCAGGTTAAAACATGTCATTCCATGTTAAAAATGTCATGTGAACTTCAATCAATTGTTCTCTGTAAAACAATTGTTAATGTTATAAACAATATTTCATTAATGTAATGTACCAACTTATATATCGTTGAGAATGCTATAATGATCATAAAGAAAATCAGCCAATAATTTGATGTGTGCACTATTTTCTTTTGTAATCAAAACTTTTTGAGTCTTTATATATGAGCCGTGTCACGACAAAACCAACATAGTGCGTTTGCGACCAGCATGGATCCAGACCAGCCTGCGCATCTGCACAGTCTGATCAGGATCCATGCTGTTCGCTTACAAACTATTACAAATAGAGAAACTAATAGCGAACAGAATGGATCCTGATCAGACTGCGCGGAAGCGCAGGCTGGTCTGGATCCATGCTGGTCGCAAACCGATTATGTTGGTTTTGTCAAGACGCGGCTCATATGATATTTCAATTTCTTTATTTCAGTTGTATGGGGCGAGTGCAATCATTCTTTCCACAACTGCTGTATGACGTTATGGGTTAAACAGAACAACAGATGTCCCCTATGCCAGCAGGACTGGGTTGTTCAACGTATAGGAAAATAATCCGCTATAGTGTCATAATTAATCTTATATCAAAATAAAATCATGTCATTTTGGTGAAATCGACCGTCTATGGACTGAAGAGATTCTGATGGTGTTTTATACCTGTTGAGTTTCGCAGTATGAATATTTTAAGTACATGAAATGACACATGGAGAGTTTTGAATCTATCATATTATTCATTATACTACAATTGTATGTATCAAGTGAATAATGGAACTATTTATCTATATGAGCTGATGTCAAGATCAAGTTTTTGCTTTTGTATTACAAAAGAAATGAAAATATGACGTACATTTGAGGGACATTACTGACAACAGAAAATGCATGGAACAATTGGTTACATTAGTTTATGAAGATGTAATAGTTACGTTGGGAGAAAAGTTTTATTAATAAACATGTAAGCACAGTGAGAAGAAAGAAGTTAAGGCATAGATGTTAAATTTTTGGAAGTCAGAAGTACTTGGATCTTAATTTCCGGCATACAGTTATGTGGATTCTCGGGCGTTTTTTAAGTCCATTAACAGAAGTCTTGTAACAGTACATGTTACTCACAGAACTGTTGGTATTCGGAATTTTTGTTGGTGTCTACGTTCATCTGCAATAGACATGTAACATGCATATATTATGGATTGTAACAGTAAGACTTTTTAGGAACATGATAATTTGATAGTTACATTCAAATATGAAACAAAAGGTATAACATAGCGTAAAAGTGCATCACATTTTGTTTTTTTAGACTTGTTTAGTAAGCAAGTTGTATAAATTTATATTTTCTTATGTAAAATTTACATGTATGCCTTATTCCCATCGATTTGTGACCTAAATAAATGACTGGTATAAATACTTCCGCAAAGGACATACACCATAGTTTTCGGATGTTTTTAGAAGTAATTTAAAGTTTTTGAACTTTTAGATAATGAATTTATTTAACAAATGCACTAATTGCACTGTATGTATGTCTGATATTTGTTGTGCAAGTGCAATTTTTCAAAATAAAGAGTCACGAATTGACGAGAGAAAAGCATAATAAGGACCTTCTCTGTTGGTTTGATTTTTAAAAAAAAAAAAAGACTTGATAGATGTTTAAAAATGTAACATGTGCTTCTTAACAACTTGGAATAATTAAACATTCAAATTAATCAATGATGTTATGAATTTTCAAACGTTCACATATGAATCAATCTTAAGTTATTATTTAAATAAATATTATTCTTTTTCATAAATAAGGAAATTATAGTTGGATCATATTGATACATCTTACCGTGGAAATCATTTTTTTTTTTAATTTTATTAAAATATACTATATATATACTGAACCAAAAAGGAAACTTTTGCAAAGTATGTGCCAGTTGTTCAAGGGTACCACTTAGATGTACACACTTATATACATGTAGTAGCTTGTAAAACTCGTTTTGTTTGCAAAATCGATCAGCTAATCCACGTATAAAATCCCGCTGTGTATTCAACGTAAAAATCGAGTTACAAAAGGATTGAAAAACTGTACTAACATATCTGCATTCAAACTTGGAGAAAGTTTCTTTTTTGTTTCAGTATAGATACCAAGTCAACATTATAATGTAAGCAAATAAAAATTATACATTTATAATAGTGTGATTGACTGACCTTAAACACCAAAATTCTAAAATACAGCTACATTGTATTGGACTAGTCATAAAACAGATTGCAGGTCATATTGGATTCTCATAAACTACTGGTATATTTACCATACTGGCATGCGAGCAGTTCCCGTACAGAAGCAGTACCCATATTTTTCATTTAAACGCTTGATTTTCACATGCATTCTTCAAAAATTCATTTCAAATCAAGCAGATACATAAACGAGACAAAATCTAAGTGTCAGTTTGGCAGTACGTATAAAAAGTCTCATTTTAAATCACTTTCACCTGTGCGTTGTCAAAACGTGACCTTGTTTTATCTGGGGGATTCTGTCCTTGCGCGCATGCGCAAACATACTTACACGTGAGGCATGTTAAAGGGTTTTCCACTAATACCACCTGTTTACAGATAAGAAGGCAATGTGATGAAAACTTGTTTAATTATCAGAATTTTGACCAATATTACTATATAAAATAATTTTATGGCTTTGATGTGTAAAATATCATGCATACAAGCATGCCATCGCATGTGAATGCGTTGGGGGTAGCGGTACCGGGTAATAGATACACGCGTTTAGTCTACTTTCTATTCCCTGAATTACATCTATTTATCTCTTAGAAAATGGTCTGTTCAACAATTATAAATGAAAAATAGGTCCGGTATAATAAAATTATATAATTATAATGAGTTAAATTTTATGTACGGGAACTACTTCTCTTCATACAAAATAATGGGTAATTTCTGTACCCCATATGAGGCCTCATAACTAAGGGTTATTCTATGTTTAGAACATGATGGAATTTCCATGATTTGTGTGACGAGCCGAATATTAATGTGTAACATTCATATTTTGGTGAGAGAGCGTAATAAAAAATAATGTTTAAGTAACTACGATTTTTGTACGGGAACTGCTCGCATGCCAGTATGCACTGTAAGGGTTAAACCATACTGTTTGCCAATTTCAAAGTGACAGAGCATTGCAATGCCAACTGGTACACTGTAACTGTGGAATAAATTGTGATCTACAAGTAATTACTGTAAATTTACTAAATTTTACTACAGTGGCAATTTTATTTGTCAGTTAGGAACTTGTATGTTTTACATAAATATAGATTACATGTACAATGTATATAGGAATGAATACACATGCATTACTATTGATGTGATGTCTGGTTTTGTTCAGGATAAAAATATTTTCTATGGATAATATCTTTAGTTCAACTTTGTTGTTTGTTTTCAAATAAAATAACACATTGTGAACATTTGTTTTATTTGTTAATTATTTTACAGTTTTATATATCATTAGTTACAACACTCAGGACCAAATTTTAATTATTTTTCGATATAACTTTCTGTCATGCCAAATATACATGTAAACACAATCAATGAAATCCTTCAAGTTATTGTTATTAAACCTGTTAATAACTTAATGGAAAATTTGCTTGAATTTGCTTTCACACATTTACTCCCTGCCAATTCCTGCAATAATTCAGGTTTTAGCTGTCACTTGTGTAATGAACAGCATTAACCACTTGGTCATGGAAGGCTCCTCATCACTCCTGTATTTCATTCTTCTGTGCATATAGCATGTGTTTGACAGGACTTCATGTTTAAATGTTGAATTATCCTTAAGCAGATGCTAGGGGGCGTGGACGGTAGCTTGCACTTTTCAGTTATTCCATGAATTTGCTCAATCAAACCAAGCCTGAAACATTTTCAATTTTGCCGTTCAGGGTGTCCTTTAAGGATTCTGTTTATTATTCCCCTCTGAAAAATTTCGGCGGAGGATATAGAAATAGTCTCCGTCCGTCCGACCTTCCGTCCGTCCGACATTTTTGTCCGGAGCATATCTCTAAAAGTATTTGAGGTATCAACTTGAAACTTCATAGGTGGATAGACCTCATTGAGGAGGAGTGCAGTGCACAAGAATGATAACTCTACCTTGCATGATTTTTGAGTTATTGCCCTTTGTTATTTTTCAAAATTGATTTTTGTCCAGAGCATAACTCCAAAAGCTTATGAGATATTAACATGAAACTTCATAGGTGCATAGATCTCACTCAGGAGGTGTGCAGTGCACAAGAATGATAACTCTACCTTTCATAATTTTTGAGTTATTGCCCTTTGTTATTTTTCATACCTAATTTTTCACCTGAGTGGAGCATAACTCAAAAAGTGTTTGAGATATCAGCATGAAATGTCATAGGTGGATAGATCTTATTGAGGAGGAATGTTGTGTGCAAGAATGATAACTCTTCCCTATACAATTTTTGAGTTATTGCCCTTTGTTTTTTTTATGTTATTTTGTCCAGAGCTTATCTCAAAAAGTATTTGAGGTATCAACTTGAAACTTCAAAGGTGGATGGATCTCATTGAGGAGGAGTGCAGTGCTTAAGAATGATAACTCTACCCTGCATTATTTTTGAGTTATTGCCCTTTGTTATTTTTCAAAATTAATTTTTGTCCAGAGCATAACTCAAAAAGCCTTTGAGATATCAAAATGAAACTTCGTAGGTGCATAGATCTCACTCAGGAGGTGTGCACTGCACAAGAATGATAACTCTACCTTTTATAATTTTTGAGTTATTGCCCTTTGTTCTTTTTCATACTTAATTTTTCAATTCAATTTTTTTCTCAAAAAGTATTTGAGGTATCAACTTGAAACTTCATAGGTGGATAGATTTTACTGAAGAGGGATGCAGCACACAAGAATGATAACCTACCCTGCATTATTTTTCAGTAATTGCCCTTTGTTATTTTCAGCCATCAGTATTCACATAGGTTTCAAATCTGTAATTATTATAGCCATCAGTTTTCATTACCAAAAGACCTCTTAAAATGGAATTATTCCGCTCTACTACATATACATTCTTCCAATGAGCAAACACATTCAGCGGGGGATGGCCATGTTGACATGGCTCTTGTTCTATATTAGTAGTAAGTAATAAAAGAAAACTGGCAATGATATATCTTAAAATGCTTTAATTAGTTATCAGGTCAAGATATGAACGGAACAAGTCTAACAGTAAACATGTGTATGCAAAGAAAGGGAAACACAAAAATAGCTAACCTGAGCACCATTAGATTAATATCAAATGTGATGAATGAAATATTAACAAAGAAATTTTTTTTAAAAACCAGACTAAAGCAATTATTCAAGTACATAGAAAAATGACCAAAAATCATCATTCATGATTTCAGAATAAAGGCAAATCCCAATCCTGCAGGGTGTTCATGAATTTTTAAGAGATAAAGTTTAAAAATTCTATAGTTGAAATAAACATGTGAATAAAACCCACAAACAAGCTCATGGGAAAAACAATAATATCTAGAAAAATACATGATGATTATGAGAGAGAAACTCCTGTACAATTATCACATTATTTACCTAACATCACTTAAGACTAGACTGTTGAACAGTACTTCTCAAGGTAATGACAGCTTTTAAGTGAAAAATTTTACTTGATAAATTGAACAGGTATCATTCAATTAATCAAATCTATAGAAATTCAAATTTATCTGTAAAAATAATTTATTTCTTAAAGGAACATGCCTCCAGATTCATGCTAATTTTCATGAAAATTTTGAAAATATATTGTGAAGTGGACTAAGAAAGTAGTCTACACATTGCAAACGGCACTTTTAATCCACGTAAACTACCAAAAAGTGTAACACAGTAGAATTATAGTGATTGATACTGCAAAATCAGTCATTAATCGCACATAACATGTAGATAATTAATTCAATATTGAATCTTTTTACTTTTCTTAACATCATAATACATTTTTCTAAAGATTGAATTTCTTGAACTGGAGGCGTGCTGCTTTAAAGGAACTTCACTGAGGAAAAATTTCTAAAAATATAATTTAATTTCTTACTAAGATCAAATTGATAAGAGTTATGGGCCTTGGACAGTGACCTATTGTGCTCTTAAATAAGTGTGTGAAGTTTCAAGCCATTGCCTTCAGTAGTTTTGGAGATACCAACTTATATGCAAAACGTAACAAACTATGACAGAAAGACCAATGCAGACTTGAGTACAATAGCTCTCCCTATTCTTTGAACAGTCGAGCTAAAAATTAAATTCAGAAGATACATGGTTCAAGCATTCTATAGAATTTGTAATATTGCCAAGTAAATGTCTTTATCACAGTCAATTCACTCTATGATACAGTTATCTATATGAGAATTCAAATCTGCATTTGAAATACCCTTCTCAAAAACCTTACAACAGATTGGACAAGTCGCAGATTTATTCTCTTCCTCCTCTTTCTTTGTCTTCATTTTCTTCAATGTTGAAAACAGCGTAGCCTGTTTGGGCTTTTTGCTAGGCTGAGAGCTTGATGGATAGTCCAAGCTTCTCTTCTTTGAAGAACTGGTCGTAAAATATGAAGAGCTTGAAGAATCCATTTTAGAATTTGAGCTCGAATTACTACTGGTATCTTCAATTTCAACTTTCGTTACCTTGCATTCATTACTGTTATCTTCTTCAGATTTACTATCCAAGTCCATAGAAGAACATGCACTACTTGTTTCACCCACGTCTGCTCTTTTCAGAAAAGTTTCGTAACTTATTTCTTTTGTAACTTTTACTTCTTTTGTAACTTTTACTGTATCTAATTTATTGCCTACATTCCTACAATCGCTGCTTTCACTGCTTTCATTTTTGAGAGTTGAAGAGGTTTTAAAAAAGTTTTTTATGGTCACTGGAGGTTTTAGTGCCTTTGCTAAACATTTAGAATTAACTGGTGTGACATCCTGAACAACTGTTTTTTGAGTATCCGAACTTGATCCATTTGGCAGTTTATTTTGTTCCGATGAATTGGAATCATTTGAAATGACTGTAGTTGTATTTGGCATCTGGTAAAGTCCACTCGATGACTGGGATAGTCCATTTTGAAATGCAGTGGTACTGTTGGAATTCTGGGATAGCTGACTTCCTTGGAGTAGTCCACTGGTGCCAGAGGGTAGTCCATTAATGCCTTGTGACATCATGATTGCTTGGGAGAGTCCATTATACACTCCCTGACTAGATGGAAAGTACTGTGACATCTGAGGTTGCTGTAAATACAAGCAAATATTGCTGGAAACATATCAGAAATGGAAGATCTAATGATAAACAATGTAATAGTATACTAGTAACCCTGATTTTATGCAAATTTTACTATTCAGAGCCTGATGTATTACTATTAATCTTAATTAATAAAGAAGAAAAAAGTCTAGGGAAACTTAACACACAACAAGTAAAACCAGAAATGTGTTGATAGGACAAGAATGCCACTAATTCCACCACTTATTGTATGTGTACAGACAGACAGACAGAAAGACAGATAGCAGCAAAGACAGGCGATGGCGAATCAAATCTATGTGCCCCCCCCCCCCCCCCATTCCAGGCTTAGTGGGGGCATCTGAGGTGTCTTTGCATGAAAGTAAACTTTGCAATATATAAATTTCGGTAAAAATTTTCAAGCTGATATTACTCTGTTATGTATAACTTTCCAAAACAAAAAAGTTCAGGTTGAATAAAATGCTATAGCTAGCCTTGAATTAAATTAATTAAGGAAGACAAACTGCATTTATCCAGTAACAGAACTTCAAGCTGTATGTCCACAAAATTAATTCAGATTTGATTCAATCTAACACTGAAGGCACTAATCAGTGCATGACAATTACAGATTATCTGCTGAGAGTCTTTATACGAGGGTTGTCCCAAAAGTCCGTGACAAATTTTATAGCCCGTTCATTTTTTACGCCAATAGAAAATAATTCACACATATAACAGTTAAGTTTATTATTTAACATTACAACAAATCATTTACAAAAAAATTACTCTAGTTACTTAGAAATTTTCAGTATTAACGACATTGGTTTGAGTTGCCGGCGCACGTCAAATAATTTACATTTTGTTATGAATAGGCTGAAATTAATTACGTATATTTAAAAAATCTGATGATGTGTCTGCACAATGTCACGTTGACTTCATCTGCTGCTATGTTTAAATCATCTCTGAAAATTTGAGTTAAATAACTTAAGAAACGAAAAAGATAGGAATAAATGAAAATATCTCATATAAAATAGGAAAGTTAAAATGGCGACGTTCAAAGAATTTGCGGCGCAGTGAACAGGTCACTCAGGTTTCATGACTATTTCGAGATGACACATGTTACGATTTTCAACAAATATATCAAATAGAACAGTTTAGCAACATATCCTGAGCACTTGTGTACAAAAGGCATAAACGGAACCAGAGTTTTGCGCTACAAAAAGCGAAAATAAGGAAAACACGGATAGGAAGACCGATCTTCGCCGCCTATTTCCTACAGCTAAAAACAGGTGTAACGAGACCGGAAGTTCGCGTATAGCAAAAATTATTGTATGCCATCCAAACATTCAACAGACATTAACAACCACATGATTTAAGTCAGAAATTGACGATTAATGGGTACCATTATTGCTTTGAAAGCCATTGAGAGTATTCGAGAAAGGCGCCTTATATAGATTTAACACGGTCTTTGACGTTGGACGTGCGCCGCGATTCAGTTAGTTGCCATGGTGTTTATGGCATATTTTTGTTGTTTGTTGATTTTTTTCTATAAAAATTTGTGAAAATGATTAAATTATATGGGTTTATAACATATTAAAATATCAAATTCGTGCCTGTTTTATTTAGCTTTTAAACAATCTTGTCACAGAATATTGGGACAACCCTCGTATTTATAAACACTATTTCTGAATACAATTTTTCAAGCCATTTTTTTAGATATGCACCACTATGAAACTAAGAGATTCTTTCTTTTTTTTTAGTTGAGTTTTACATTAAACACTGTGAAGATCATATACGGCAAATTTCCAGATTCATTGATGGAGGAAGACCTGAGTAGAACCAATGTTCTGTAAACTTACATGATAGCTTCTTTACATGAAATAAACCAAAGCCCCTGGTAAAATTTAAGGCCGAGTATGTGGTTTTAAGTCAAAAACGCCCCTACACCCATTAAGTGATTTTACAGATAGAGCAAAAAAGCAACTTACAGATTGTTGAGCATTCTCTATAAATCGCTGTTCTTTCAGTGTTTTCTCCACCTCTGGTATGAGAATTTGTGGATATCTTATTCCTACTACACGTTCACCATCATTTAACTTTACTCTTACAACACGAATAGATGATTCTGTTTTACTGAAAATACAATATTGTAGACAATTAAGCATTACAATGCAATATTTACATGATAAGATATCATTTAAGTAAAGCATTTCTTATAAAATGAAGATTGGCAACTATCAGGTTTCATAGGTTATTCAATTGGTTATAATAATTCCCCAAGTCTCAGCTTACATTCAACTTGAGCTACATGTAATTAGATAAGATGCTTGAGCTCCAAGTAGGATCTTGATAAAGTATTGTAAAATCCACCCATTTAAACTAACTTATTGGCAATTTTGGTAAAATTTTGTTATATCAACAAAAGCCACATACACAATCAAAAATCTAGATAAGCTTATATTGATCTTTATATACCACTTTTGAATTTAACATTAAATGATTACATGTGAATATATCAACTGTAAATTAATGACAATGAATTTAGATAAAACTTGTATGCTACAAAGATTAACATCTCTCTCGGGTTGTTTTTGTTAATGAAATAAAGCAGTATAGCAATTAAGGAGGCATATATGTGGATACAAGATCAAATAAATAATATAGTTGCACTAATAATTTAGTGGTTTCCTACCTGAGATTCAGCTTGGTTGCATTGCGATTGAGTGTACTCTCCAGGATACTCATGTATGTAACTATACTACCACATAGAAGATGTAGACTATAGCAACGACTTCCAACTGTAAATCAACAACAATGAATTTTAGCATGGTATCTCCGCACATTATATTTACTAAATGAAATTAATACAAGCAATTATAAACATTACTAATGCTTATTCGATGATTATGGCATATAATGTGAACACTTTTTGCTATTTAAGAGCCGTGATTTGTACAACAAGCATGAAACTTACCTTTACAAAAGTCTTTATTCTTACAATGAGAGCCATGTACACAACTTGACTTTGTAGTTTCATACTGTTCTTTCCATCCTTTCTCTGAAATAATAAAATAATAAATTAAACCAAGGTTTACAACAGAATTGCCAACCAATGCAACTATGTGACTCAGAAATATTTTTGTTTATCAAATTTAGTGACATTAGAATGTCATATAAACATAACTGAAAGCTAAGCTAAATTATGAGTAACAGTAAATAGGGGTGTGTGTGGCTGAATGGTAACCTTGTCCTTCAATGTTATGGGTTCAAATCCTGCCAAAGACTTTGGATGCTTTCAAAAGGGGGAAGCTATCCAGCTAGCTTATTAAATGTAGTGGTTCTACTAAGTTCGCTTTCAGGCCTGACATGACACCCTGAGGGGCACATGAGGTCGGAAAGTTGCCATATGACCTCTACTGTGTTCTTTAATGACTGATGTATAAAATAACCTTACCTGCATCAGCTCTATCTATTTTAGTATATCTCTGCAACAGATCTGTTTTCTCCTCTTCAAAGAATGATAACCCTGTGTTTGGTCTGTGACAGATAGAACATAATGATTTATACATTGAATAAACACAACAAGCAAAATTGGTAAAGGTTTTTACATGCTGATATTTAAGGTTAAAGTTACGATGATCATCCCTTTCTAAACTTTGGAAACATTTTTCTGTATGTGTACTTTTTGTCTTTTTATGAAAAGGCCTTCTTGGCAAAGTGCTTGAAATTGTTGTCTTTGAATAATTTCAGTGTCTTTAAATCAAAGAAAGGAACAAGTTCTATTCCACATTAAAGCTACATATTATTTAAGTTCTATTCAGCAATTAAAAGCTATCCTTCAAGCTTACAGGAAGGTGTCACATGCTTCAAATCACATAATGAAGAGACACAATGCATAGGTCTCCACTAGTAAAACAACAATTTCACTGCATACCATTTCCATATTTATTGTTTGCATGACAAGATTTTATTTCATACCTTGCTATTTTAAACAGATGTGTGGAGTTCTCTTTCTGTGTAGCTAGAATAAATAGTTTCTTGCCCCATACATCTCGTCTGGAGATATAAAACCCATCTTGTTTCTGGCTGTGATTATCTGCCCTTGTTATAGCTTGTTCCCAGCTCATTCCGCGGTCTATGTTTAACTCCACTAGTCTAAGATAAAAAGACAGTATATTAAAATATAAATTCAATATGGAACGACTGTCTCACAAAGTTGTGGACAATGGCTGTACAACAAAAATATAACGCCAAAGCCTAAAATAATTTTGCACAAGTGTATCTCCATCAATAAGAAGGAAAATAAGACACATTATTTCAAGGAAGTATGCATACATTAAATGTAAAGCATCAATACAGGTCTGATATTTGCATATGCAGTCCATGCCAAAACTAATCATTTTTCAAGCCTTACAGATTATCTACAAAACAAGACTATTGTGATATGGAATTCATTGAATAATATATATATTAAAAGTGCTTTGCAATTTTGAAATGAATTACTGAAAGATGAAATAATGATGAAGTTGTGAAGAGAAATAAGCAAGACAACCTTGTGTCATAAATCTTGTGTCATAAATTGATTAAATAATACAGAAGTCAAGAAATATGCTAGAATGATTCATACCTGGTGGAAGTGTGACCTTTGTTGAACTCTTTGAAGATTTCCTTTGGTTTTCCGACCATCTCTACAGACGAGGCAGTTATATCCAGCATCCCCTCATTATACCTTAATATATCAGTTCAACACAGTTTGAAAATATTTTGACCTATTTCAAATCATAATCTAAATGTATGTTGTCATAATTTTGAAATATTTAACATCATTTCACACAATTAAGCTGTTTGGTCATCAAACAATACAAATGCTATTACTCTATTTCTTGCATATCAGACATTATTATCTACAGTTTACACCGGTGCTAGAAAACTCTGTCTTACACCCCCCATGTAGGACAAGTCGCGTGCTTTAAATGACGTCATTGACGCGTGCCTTTTATGAATGAATCTCGTTCTTAGGATGACGTCATTTTTCCGTTATGAATGAAGTTGTATGTTCATACGCTACTATAAGAAAAATGTGCGTAATGAGAATATCAGTTTTCATAATTTCTGTTCCGAAAATAATTAACATGTAATATGAAAGAAAAAGAATCAAACACCGATTTTTGGTACAGACGGGAATATCTAGCTCTCGGGTAACTGTTTAGCGGAAACTCGGCAGAGCCTCGTTACCGCTGTAAACAGTTACCCTCGAGCTAGATATTCCGGTCTGTACCGGCAGCTGGTGTAAGATTCTTATATTCTATTGACAGCATTTGTAAAAAACTTTACATGAGCTCCACTGAGGTATTAAAGCCTGAAACGTAAAATGTGTGGATCTTTTATTGATCAGTAAATCACTTAAAAGGGAAAATGTAAAAAAGATTATAAAGAAATATACTTGCAGCTAAATTGAAAACTGATATAAAGTATGATTCTAAGCCTAATTTTGAGTTAAAAATCTTGAAAAAAGTTATTTCCAGTTCTACCAACCTTCCCTCTTTCTTTGCATTATCTATACCAAGTTTCATACATTCTGTGAAGTAAGTGAAGATCTGAAAGTAAAATAAAAGCTTGAAACATTCTCCTGCAAATTTTGCTAAATTGATTTTTCCAGCTAGGAAAAAATTAGTTGAGGGACTGCAATATGAAAATACATCTAGATATTATTCCTAAATGTTTGAAATATCTAACATTAGTACCCAATGTAGGTTTGATTGCATATCATAAGTCTTTCCTGGTGGCATTCATATGTCATTATTCCTTCTACTTGGCATTCATAAGTCATTATTCCTTCTACTTCTCAGCATTCTAAAGTCAGTATTCCTTCTACTCAGCATTCTTAAGTCAGTATTCCATCTGCTCAGCATTCTTTAGTCATTATTTTTTCTACTCAGCATTCATAAGTCATTAATCCTTCTACTCAGCATTCAGTCATTATTCCTTCTACTCAGCATTTTTGTAAGTCATTATTCCTTCTATTCAGCATTAAGTCATTATTTATTAAGTAATTATTCCTTCTACTCAGCATTAAGTCATTATTCCTTCTACTCAGCATTAAGTCAATATTCCATCTGCTCAGCATTCTTTAGTCATTATTCCTTCTACTCAGCATTCATAAGTCATTATTCCTTCTAGTCAGCATTCTTTAGACATTATTCTTTCTACTCAGCACTTTTTAGTCATTATTCCTTCTATTCAGCATTCATAAGTCATTAATCCTTCTACTCAGCATTAAGTCATTATTCCTTCTACTCAGCATTCTTTAGTCATTATTCCTTCTACTCAGCATTTATAAGTCATTATTCCTTCTACTCAGCATTAAGTCATTATTCCTTTCTACTCAGCATTTTAAGTCAGTATTCCTTCTACTCAGCATTAAGTCATTATTCCTGCTACTCAACATTAAGTCATTAATCCTTCTACTCGGCATAAAGTCATTATTCCTTCAACTCAGCATTAAGTCAGTATTCCTTCTACTCAGCATTAAGTCATTATTGTGTCGCCTCTACGGAGTAGTGACGACATATAGGGATCACTTCTCCGTCGTCTGTCTGTCCGTCACAAAACTTGTCCGGACTACTCCTCATAAACTACTGGTGCAATTTCATCCAAACGTTACAGGAATGATCACTACCAAGTCTAGTTGTGTATATTGTCAGCAATTTCCGGTTCAATGATTTTTGTCAGAGTTATGGCCCTTTAATAATTTTTATTTTTTAAGTCTGTCCGGACTACTTCTCTTATACCACTAATGCAATTTCAATGAAACTTTACAGGATTGATCAGTAGCTCAAGTCCTTGCGCATATTGCACGAGTTTTCCGGATGAATGATTTTTGGCGGAGTCATGGCCCTTTGATAAAAAGGTGTTTTTTTCTGTGTGTTGCCAGATACACAAAAGCTTGTCCGGACTACTCCTCATAAACTACTGGTGCAATTTAATCCAAACTTTACAGGAATGATCAGTACCAAGTCTAGTTGTGCATATTGTAAGCATTTTCCGGTTCAATGATTTTTGTCAGAGTTATGGCCCTTTAATAATTTTTATTTTTAAAGTTTACCCGGACTACTTCTCTTACACCACTAATGCAATTTCAATGAAACTTTACAGGATTGATCTGTAGCTCAAGTCCTTGCGCAAATTGCACGGGTTTTCAGGTTGAATGATTTTTTGCCAAGTTATGGCCCTTTGATAAAAAGGTGTTTTTTTCTGTGTGTTGCCAGATACACAAAACCTTGTCCGGACTACTCCTCATAAACTACTGGTGCAATTTTATCCAAACTTTACAGGAATGATCAGTACCAAGTCTAGTTGTGCACTGTCCGTCTGTCACAAAACTTGTCCCAACATGAAATTGGCCATCATGAGGCGACAAATGTGATCACTGATCTTTCTACTCAGCACTTTAAGTTATCATTCCTTCTTCTCAGAATTTATTCATTATTCCTTCAACTCAGCATTAAGTCATTATTCTTTTTACTCAGCACTTTTAAGTTATCATTCCTTCTACTCAGAATTTAGTCATTATTCCTTCTACTCAGTATTAAGTCATTATTCCTTCTACTCAGTATTAAGTCATTATTCTTTCAACTCAACAGAGTTAATAAAACTTTCATATGTCTTTAGCTAATTTTTGGGTAGTTTCCCTTTGGTGTAAAATAATAGAAGTGTCACTCTACAGAGTGGTTTTCTGATATACATTGACTGTTCATCTGATTTAGTTTGTCAAATGAAACATTATTGTGTAATGATAAAAAGTAAATGAGGTTATTTTACTTGTTACATACCTATATACTTATGATACTTCTGAACCAAAATGAGAAAACCTGTAACAATAACTGACCAATATAACCTAACTTTACAACTTACCATGTTCTGTTTTTCCACACTTAGTCCAAGGATCCTGTTGAGGAATTTACTAACATCCCCAGTGTCCTTGTCTTTCAGTACAGGCCCTGATCTTAACATGTCAATATCTACCAGTCCCATCAACACCAGGCTAACCTTAAATCATTCAAGATTACATACTAAACAATACTAATGGTTTAAATGTGTTTCTTTTTTTGCTTGTTAGGTTTTATGTTGCACCAGCACAGTATAGGTATTATGGCCACATTCCAGCTTTACTGCTGGAGGAAGCCCTCAGGAGTCCCCTCTGTGCATTATTTCATGCTCAAACAGGTACTTGAGTAGAACCACCAAGGATCAGTAAGCTAGCTCGATAGCTTCCTCACACTAAAGAATCCAAAGTCCCAGTCAGGATTTGAACTCACAGCTATGAGGCCTATAGTTGTAAGTGTGACATGATCACTAAATATAACATAGAATCTATTCCATCAACCCATAATATCTTATCATTTGCCAGTTAACAATTAACAAATTTTCAATACCAGTAAATTTTACCTCAATATTTGCGCTTTAATTACAGCATCTATATGTAAAATAACTTCATGCTTGCATTGTTTTCCAAAGAAAGCTGCCACCCCCACTCACTCAGTTTTAAGAAATAATCAACACTGTTTAATATTCATCAATGGACTGTTCTGGGGTATCAGTAAGGAAAGGTAAAGTGGATCTGTGGAAATATTTTTTTTCAGTCCAGAAATGATATTTCTCATATAAATCTATGCGTTTCCAGTGCTAATGAGCAAGCTAGCATTTCCAAAATTATTGTCCTAAACTAACCTTTGTAAGATCAACAAATTTAAGCCTTAAAATTTACCTGCATATGTCTGTTAAATAATTCAAAATCATATTTGCCCCCAGTCAGCACATTTAATGACAAGCCAGGGACCATCTTTTTCTGAAAAATATAAAAAACAAACAAAGGGATATAAAACTACGCTTTAAGACTTAAGGTAGTCTTACTTTAATGCTTTCCCACCAAATAATTATAACATCAGCCAATATCATAGCAAATCGGTTATTTCCCATTTTTTTTTTTCATTTTTTTTCCATAAATATTAGGCATTAGATTATTTACAATCACTCATCCTTTATCACTACATACGGTTAAAAACTATTGACTCAACCAAAGATTGTGAAAAATAACATTCCATAAATTACAATTTTATTTTGATATTGGCTGATATTAGAAATTTTTTGGTGGGAAAGCATTACAGTGAGACAACGTTAAGAAAGACATGTGACTAATGTGAAATGAGACATAAACTATGACTACAGTAAAACCTCCACACAGTGACCCTCTGTATAGCAATTACTTCTATACCTCTGGTGTTATTTTATGGTGATTTCTGTAAACCATTTTCCGAAGTTTAAACCTTCAGTTTGATCTAGCTACTGATAAGTATGTTTCTGTATTTATGTATTTAAGTGCAAAATTCTTCAGCTAATATTACTAAAACCAGCAAACATCTTGAAAACAATGTTTCATTTGACATTATATAAGCCATTTTAACTATCAAAATTGATAAAACAGATTTTTATGACTACTATAACTAACATCTTTGGGTATAGTACCAGTGTCAAAGAGTTAATACAGAATTTTTTATCTGTCTGATATAGGTGTGTGCATGTTGCAACTAGTGTGCACCTTTTCATATCTTAAAGTCAGTAAGATGGTTAAACATGCATTTAAAGTTTACTTTGTCGCTATTTTTAAACTATTACTTTAAATTAATTTTATCGTTAACAATAGGAACTAGTATACCCACCTCAGACTTCTCTATAACCCCTAAAAATCATTAAAAACATAATTAAGCTGACTGGCTATCCATAATACCGAACTATATATTCTACAATATTTCATAATATATAGTATGATATTACAAATAGTCTGTAACTCGATAATTTTTTATTGATTTATAATATGTTTTAGATGATTTTATTCATTTTATTTTATTTATTTTATAAATATTTTTGGGGGGTTGTAGAGATGCCAGAGGTGGGGGGAACCTGTGAGTTCCTGACCTGGCTACATTCTGTACACCTGTGATTATAATATTAACTATTGAGTTCAACACTACATGAAGTTTATCTTTTTCACATATCTTCCCACCAATTATCTTATATTATTCATGGTTTCGTTTTGGGTTGTTTCGGTTTGTTTTTTTCACACACAAAACTATAATAGTAACATTCTATAACCTGACCTATACTTTTAAATGTATAACAGACATGTTTTATCACCATGCCCCTCTTCATGTATACATTTACTGTTATCTGATATCTCAAAGGGTAAAAACCAGAATGTTAAATACCATAATATCTCCAAAATATGCTCTCATATTTTTGTTTATATTTTTATTTTTTTTACAGGTCACATAAAAGAATCCAAAGTCACTGTTGTGATTTCAATGTAAAGAGGAGAGGAGGTGATTTGAAGTCAACAACCTTCATTAACCACTCTGTCACAGATACCACACCTCATACTTGTATACAACAAATGAAACTGTGGGACTATTAATTAGTCTCTGTTTTTAGTATGAATAAAAACACAAAATCAAAGAATTGATGATAATTTAGTTTATGCGTTTGTGTTTGCTTGTGCATGCTTGATAAATTGTATAAAGAAGGCACATTTTAGTAAATAAATTATAGTACAGCAAAAAATATATCTGAAGTTTATCATATTGATTTTTATAAGAATGGCATTCAATAAATGTTTAATCCATCAGTTAGAGCCTTCATACTTGTTCTTTCAAAAACAATGAATTTTTTTTTTTTAAATAATTACTGTATGTCACACAATTGGGCCATTTTTACTGCATGAAATATTACTTCAAAAAAAATATTCAGGACTAACATCATGATAAACTATATTCATAAAATCAGGTATTTTTATGTATATTTACATGATTGCAGTGCATGAAAAGATTGAAATACCTGATAGTGTATTTGACAAAATTTCAAAAATACCCTTTAAGTGTGTTTCATACCATGGTACATATTGGCAGATGCTGCATTGCCATATACTGGTGTATTGCTTCTTTTTTGTTTTTGTGGGATTGGGTTTAATGTTGCACATACAATAGGTCATAATAATATTATAGCGGCTTTACTGGTGGGTGAAGACCTCAGGTGCCCTTCTGCGCATTATCAAAGGCATGAACGGCACCTGAGTAGAACCACCAACATTCCATAAGTTAGCAAGCTAGACTATGCTTCCTCACACGAAAGGGTCAAAAGTCCCTGCCAAGATTCAAACCCCAGTGATAAGGGGCAAGTGTTTTGAAGTCAACAACCTTAACCACTAGGCCACACATAAATGTCAATGATTTCTGAAGTGCTTCTATTAGATAACAAACGGTATGACGGTAAATCCAGCGGAAACTCCATATCACCTCAGGTTATTACACTGTTACTAAGAATAGCAAAATTCATGTGAGTGATGCACAAATGCAAAATTTAATCATTTTAAGTTTAATCTTATATCAAAGACACAGCTAAATTCTATACCTAACAGCCTGAGGCAAAGTTAAATTGTTTATGTTAATATTCAAAGTATTTGGACTATACAACTAGATACTTACATGCAACATTAATTCATAAAGCACAGTAAGTTCTTTTTTTATTTATTTAATATTTCATATTAAAATGTATTCATTTGACTGTTTCTTTCTTAATTTAAATATCCTTGAAGAAATTAACCTTGAACAGAAATAATAAGCCATTAGAATGATTCAGTTGCTTAATTTTCATGAAAATTTAAAAAGGGTATTCAAAAGTAAAATATTGTGAAGGGAAGAAAGAAAGAAATTTACACATTGCAAACGGCACTTACAATCCACGTAAATTAATTACTGACAAAAGGTCAAAATATGCAAAATATTAGCAAATATACTGTGGATAGTCACTCAGTGGAATATTGTAAATTATAACTCTAATCTTAAATCTTTTCACTTTTCTTAAAATCTCACTATATTTTTCTCAATTTTGATTTTCTTGAAATATTTCGGCTTATCTGGAAGCATTAAAGGGACTCCACTGAGGTTTTTTTGACATGACGGGATTGGAAATAATTTTTCAAGATAAAATAATGTTATAATTATGATGCAGGTCTTAGCCCAATAACTTGTGTTTCAGATAATTTTTTCAAGCATAATCATTCTCATTGTGAGAAATGGTTTTCACTCATATCAGGCTCACAATTGCACAAAATACGATTTTTTAAATTTATTTCTTAGTATAATTCTAATTTATCTTTTGCATATTTTTCTGTTTTAAGTGCCCGGTTGATCTATTCAAATTTTATATTTTAGGATTTTGGACTTCAGTGGAGGTCCTTTAAGTTCAGCATGCACTTATGTTCAGTCTGGCCAGAGTCTACACTAATGGTTTATTTTGTCAAAACATTTTGACATGCCAAAGCTACATTCTGAGATATTTTTGTTCTGGTTCAGAATTTAGTCCAACTAATTGTTTCTGCTTTTTCAAACACATCCTGTGTCAACTAAATTCATTCACAGTAAAGTCTACATTTAAATGCTCAACATTTGCTTAATCAGGTTTTCTTTTCACTTACAGATGGTAATGGCCTGTAACCATGAAGAAAAAGAAATTTGAAGGTGGATTATCTGTTCAGTTTAGCACAGCATTGGATGAGATCGGTTTTGGAGAGAAAGAATCTCTGAAGAGGATTTATTCTATGAACAAACTGTCTGAGGCAAAGAATGTTGCCAACCAACAATCCTCAGGAAAAAACGACTGCCACATTGAAAAAAAAATTGTTGGGAGTCAATGTGATGGAACTGGATTTAATCACTTTAATGACTTAGATTTTCTTGAAATTGATAACAGAGTACATGTTTTGTGTAAATATGAGAAACATTGCACAGAATTTGCAAATGAAACAGTGACTTTCCAGGCAGATGGGAGAAAATCTCCACCTGGATACGTTCCTCTCAAACTTTTAAAAGGTAAAGATGAAACTTACAAACAGCTTGAATATGCCCTTGTTGAAAGGGACAATGAAACATATCTTTCTAGTGATAATTATCTAAGTAAAAAGGAAGATCTTTCCCAAAACAGCAACAGATGTGACTGTCAGATAATTCGACAGCTTTCTCGTGCTGGACCTTCCATTCCAAAACACATCAAACAGAATCCTTTAGCAGAAAGGATTCTGTCAGACTTAAATTTAAAAGATATGGACACAGACATTGTAAGTGCCTTTCCATGTGATGCAGGACCCATAATGGAAGAATGGAGCTCGAGGGAAAGAAAAAACGGATGGCCAAGTAAAGAGACAATTTCCCATGTTGCAAAGCTTCAAGCTCATGTGGTGCCAGTTGGTCAGCGGGGAAGCCATAACGAAGACCTCCTATGGAGAATTTGCTTCACTCTTGGTGAGCTACATCTCGTACAAAATTTCAATAGCATCCAAAGAAAAATATTTGTGTTGATGAAGCTAATAGCAAAACATTTCCTGAAACCAATATGCAATGACATAAGTTCTTATGTCATTAAAAATGTCATGTTTTGGATTTCAGAAGAAATTCTTGAAGAAGAGTTTCATGAAGAAAATTTTGTAGAAATACTTCGATACTCCCTATCATTTTTGTTAAAGGCAGTTAAGACAAAACAATTACAAAATTATATGATACCATCAAGGAATCTATTTGCGGGTAAATTTGAAGACAATGATCTTTGCATCCAAGAGCTTACAGATGTGATATCAAAGTATATTAATAAACCAGAAACACTTCTGCACGATTTGGAACCGATCTTCTCCGATTTGAAAATGGGACACAAGATCGAAACTATCGAGAGAAAAATTCTAGACTCTTTATCAACAGACGAGCTTGTAGAAATGTACGTGCAAATGAATAATTGCAAAACACCAGAAAGAATGATACATCTTAACATTCTATACAAAGCAATTCCATTTTGGAACACCGACATATCTGGGGAAATATTGTGTTCCGAGCCTCTATGTAACACCAATATTAACAATTTTCAAAACCATATCCAACACAACAACAATAATGTTTTAGAAACATGCCTGAACAAGAGTTCAAGTTTGTCACTAAATATGTCAGATGTCACCATGACCCATGGCGACAGGAATCTCTTTTTGTTTTATCATGTATTTGTGTTTTTACCACACTGCTGTATGTAATCTGCTGGAAACTGTCAAAATAAGTCATTTTG
>NW_026864308.1:0-30976 GCF_026571515.1 Ruditapes philippinarum
TTTTTTTAAGGAGAAAAACACGTACAAAAAATTTAGAGTCTTTGAACTGGCAATCAGATTCGTTTATGCAACGCATCCGTAAATAAAAACTACTATTAAACACCTCCTTAGCACCGCCTTAGCTAAATTTTCATTTAGTAGTAAAATATGTTGTAATCTTGAGTGTAAAAAGTCTCAGATTTGTAACAAAGTAGGAAATTACTGTTTTATAACTATTGCTTTAAGAAAGTGCCTTAAGTTATGCTGTTTTATACTGAAACAGAATGTGTAAAGATAAAATTTGGAAAGCATTTTTTAACTAGTGAAATACAAATTTGTAACAAAAGTTAATAATATATTATTCGTCATAATTTCATTTAAAAATATGTTTCTTATAATCGAACTACATGTATTTAATTTGTTTATACTTACTGGCCATATTTGATTTGTAGTTTATTATACGCTATGGTAATTGCAAAATGTTTTATAAAGCTAATGGACGTCAGATCTTATTTCAATAAAAAATGTTCAATTTGCCATCTTAAATGATTATGATATTTTAATATAATATTCTTCATGAATCATTATTTTTAAGGTCTCAAATATCAAAAATTGTTAAAATTGGCTTCATAACGTCAAATATTGGCTACGTACCGAAAATCATTGCCTGCTAATATTGAGTTATAGCTTAGTACCGGCTAATATTGGTTACGTTTATGCTAATATTGGCTTCTTGCCAGGTTCTATTGGCTTCGTGGTTAGAACAAACTTTTAACATATTTAATCAATCACGCAGTATGTTCAAAACGACAAATCGTTTAATTATGGTACAAAGTGGGTGTTTAAAAATCTTTTTGCGCCCTAGAGGGAGGGGGGAGGGGGGGGGGGGGGCTGGTATATATTAACAACAAATTGTCATATATCAACAGCATAGTGTCTGTGTATTTACAAAGATACTTAGTACAACATTCAATAAACAAAACAACACTCGAAATACCCTGTATTTGATTAAATTAAGATCTTTATTTAAAAACTTTTAATGATTTATATAAAACTCGCATTTACGGGAAAGATACTCATAAGAACAGAAAAGGACATTAACAAAGATGTTAAGTACTCGTGTCTCTAACCGCTATAAACAAATGTAATGGATCGAGGTTGACCGCCACTTACTGGTTTAGAATATTAAGCCATGATAGGCGGACATAAATCATATTTGCATTAATAAATATTCTAGAGAATAAACAACTCTTTTAATTAAACCTATATTTCAGCATCATTTAGAAGAGCTGACATAGAATTGCTGTAGAAAGAAAAAATAGAACTTTTGTTCAAATGGTTAAACGGACGTGTTCCTTTAAATACATTCAAAATTGTTTTCCTCTAAAACTGGAGAATCAAATTTAAAATCTAAAAGACGTGTTATAATAAAAAATACTGGTTATTATTTTTTTTATTCGACTACATTGACATATGTATGGGTCAATATCAAGTATATTCGCTTTCACAAAAACATCTACATACACATTACAATACCATTGGATTTTAAAAGAAAAGTTTCATTCACTCCTTTACATTCGGTAACATAAAACTTGATAAAAAACATACATGTATACATCTCTTCAGAAACAACATATTTACTTGTACAATACGATATGCAAACCCTGATTGCAAAACCTGTTAAATTGGTATCCAAATCTTTGCTTCTTGATTTCTTTTTCGTATATATGAATCATTTGAGCCGCGTCACGACAAAACCAACATAGGAATCATGACACGGCTCATTTTACTTAGAACATGACTGACTATGCCTTCTTTTAGATTATATGATAAAAAAAGCAAATTTAGAACATAATGACGTAAAATAATACTTATTATATACACAAAAGGAATGTTATCAAATATTATTCTGCTTTTCAGCACCTGATGCCATATAAGTTACATTGAATATCATGCAATATTATCACGTATACATTGTTATAGATCAATGATAAATGTTTCAACAAAAACAAAAGTAAATAGTTACAGTACTATATGCATGTACTCAAACACATACAATAATACGATGTTATTATCCCTTGTTGAGTACAATATGAATTATATTGTTCAAGAACAGTTGGCACAACTATATTTGACGAATGTCTAGCCGAGTTTGATAAAGGTTTAGCAGCTGTGTACGAGTTCAATAGAATTCATATTGTACTCAACAAGGAACAATATTATTGTCCGATTAATTAGTATTGTTTTTCTTCAATTAAAACAAGGATTTGATATATATATATTTTTACTCAAAAATGAAAACTTGGCGATGATAAAGCATGCTAATTATGTATTTTATATCGAGTTTTTGAACTCGAATAAACACGAGAATATATGGGCAAAGATACTGATTTGATACTGATTTTTCTGGACTCTTGAAATGAAAACGAGGCTAAATTTATAAACTTTTAACAAATAATGATTGCTATTGGAAAATCACGTGGTATAAACGCTGAAAGTTTATTAAAATTATGTTATATTTCCTGTCACATGATACTTTTTTCGAAAAGGGTAAGTTGTATTACACATCTAGCTATGAATTGGCTAAGTAGCAAATCAATACAAACAATACAACATAGTATGAAAACCTCTAGTTTTTTTTTCTTGTTTTCTTCTAATAAACAACATGAATACAAAAATATTAATCACGTAAAGAACACGAGGCATATTAGTACAAGAAACGTAAATTTCTTTCATCAAGTGATATTAAATCTAATAATTTTATTGATCACATTTACTATTAAAAGAATAGTTATCCCTTCAAGAGAAATTCAACATCAAAAGTCGTTTAAAAATGACTGAACTATTGTTCAAAATGACTTATGACTAAACAAAACTCTTTGATATGAATGCTGCAAAGTAGGTGATTTATATTGATTAAATGCATTCATATTCTTCATTATACAGCACGTAATGTTCATAAATTGAGCCGCGTCACGAAAAAAACCAACATAATGGGTTTGCGACCAGCATGGATCCAGACCAGCCTGTGCAGTCGCGCAGTCTGATCAGGATCCATGCTGTTCGCTTACAGACCCTATAACAAGTAGAGAAACTGATAGCGAACAGCATGGATCCTGATCAGACTGCGCGGATGCGCAGACTGGTCTGGATCCATGCTGGTCGCAAACCCATTATGTTGGTATTGTCGTGACGCGGCTCAATTAATGATTTTATCCGCCATAAAGGAGAATCTAGCTCTGCGACGAAAGAGGACCAAGATCAGCCGCCATGCCCGTGCTGTCTGATCATGGCCTGCACCTTTTGCTATATTTAGTTAGTACATATACGAGTATCAACACCTCCCCTACAAATAATGAATAGCTATATCGAGCTATGTCCATTTAAATACGAGGTAGTAAACGTGCTGAAGGTATATAAGTTGTAATGGACAATTTGGTGTAAAAAGATATTATCAGTATCTTCAGTTATTCGGTAACATGCTATCTAAGAGTTTTAAAACAGTGAATATTTGTGTTGTTTGCTGTCGTTAAAACATTTATTCCTATCTTGATCAAAGTCAGATCAAATCTGAAAGAGTGATGTTTCCAAAATTCCAATAAAGCGACATACCCGTGCGCAATATCAACGCAAAAATGATATATCAATAATTTGTAAGTACTGTGCCATTAATGGGACTTAGGAAAGCTGTGAACGCGATAGATATTACATGTGCACGCGATATAGTATAACATGACCATGCGATAGCTTAGTTTAAACAAATTTATTGATGCTCGATAGCGAAATAAGTTCTTGCAACTTATATTAATCACTTCCAGGTCTGCTTCCTAGAGCAAACCAGTACTGATACATGATCGTGACCCGAGTAGGGCTCAAACCAATGACCCCTGGGTTGAGAGGCAGATATCTTAACCACTAGACCACCACTCCACTCTATTTTCTTTCGTGCGCATGTTATATCTATTGCGTGATCCCGCAATATGTGATTAAGTGCTGCTCAAGCATTATGTAAGTGCACACGCGATAATACTACGTAGGTACGCATCGCGTGGTCTTTCACGTGCGCATGCAATAGCTATCGCGTGTGCATGCAAAAACCATTGCGTGTGCACTTAAAAGCTATTGCGTGCGCACGTAATAACTACCATAAAGCCACGTAATAGCTGACGCATGCGTACTTAATAATAAATAAAAGTTTTCATATGTCCTCTCTGTGCCACCATATGTTAGGAAACGCTATCTAGCTTGTTTTATATGTGCTTGTTTTATATGTAATCAACTCGTGCAGTAAAAATCAAGATACAGATATGACTTATAGAATATGAAAAGTTTTACAATCTCCTCCTGATATATTTCATCAGCTGAACCATTATTCGAATTTGTCAATCTTCTTAACAGACGTTTCTAATGGTTACGAATTATAGGTAGATAAGCCTTATAATTTATGTTACTCTCGTAACCTGTCGAACAAAAGTTATGAAAAAATATATACTTTCTGATAATAATACCTTTTAATTATATACATATAGATCACTTCTGATCATCATCATCATCAACAAAAGAAAGCTAATACTAGATCTACCAATACTTAAAGTAAAGGAAACCTCAACATTTACACCGAATCAAAATCCGTTTAAACGACTTTCTGAATTCCACGCTGCTAAAGTTATACAAGATTGGGTTAATTGTTGAATTGAAATATGCCATCCAAAAGGCCATATTGAGCACTTGCTCCGGAACTATGGTCGGGTCTATGATACTGATATCAAAAACGATATGAAACGGCAGCCAAAGTACCGCGTACCCAATCATTATATATGTCAATGTAACAAACACTTTACGGTCTCGAGCCATCCGACTTTCAGCTCCCGTGATAGTTCGATTGTCCTCAGACCCTGAAGGCGCGTCTGACGATACAGTATTACCATTTTCAGGCACTCTTAGATAGCTGACAGTTACGTGATTGTTCGAAAATTCAGTGCTTCTGTTAGTAGATGGTGGTGGCGAAAATGCTCTCACAGGCTGTACTTTTAATATTCTTGGTGTTTGTACCGGCCTTGAAATACTGGTCTGGTTAACACTTTGTGTATTTTGTACTTGGGTTGATGACTGGGACCTTGCTATTGTACTGTCTACAATTTTTCTGCGTTTATGCATGAACAAGAACACGTGAGCGTAGCAGAAAATCATGATGCAATACGGGCCATGGTGACCAAGTATGGCAACGATAAACACGAATTCCTTGTTTAATGATGGATCCCAAAAACAAGTACCCGGCTCGCTGTACCTTACTCTATCTAATACCCATGGTGGTACCCATAGACATAGCATAAACAACCTGAAATATGAAGACGAAGAAGAATTGTAAAAATGGACCAAACAAAACCATCTTTATTGAAAACTAAAGCAGTATTATTTGAAATAAACAATTGTCCATTAATTACCCGCAAATAAAGCACTCCCTAGAACTTTGTTTCCCTATTCCTTTAATACTAGTTATGATATGTGAATTATATACTGAAAGAGACAATGTGTTGTTGATAGTTTCCGTTTTTCTTTTCTTTAAAAAAATCCGTTTCGCAACGTTTGTGTGATTATATTCAATAAATCTTTCATCCATTAGTTGGCCCAATGTACAAAGTATACAACATTCGTTTACACGCCATATTGAAGGTTTAATTACACTTTTTATGTATTTCAAGAAATGAAAAGACTTTGTAATGATTGTAAATAATTACGATGATAGTTTTAAGCATCAGACATAACAAACCACGAAAGAATTATAATTATACATGATTGATAATGCTGGCAAATGCGAGAAACATGATTCGATATATTACATATATTTATACAGCATATAATATTTTTTTACTACAAAATATCATTATTCATTAAGAAATATTCTTATTATATCACTTGAAACTTAATCAACATATATTTTCTTTCAATCAACATTTTTCAAAAATACCCAACTGATAGATTATATTAGTTTTTATCAATATTTGAAAAAAGTGCAAAATGTAGACCATTTCATACCGTTCTCTAACGTCTACTCTAATTACTATTATTCTACACTTAGAAACATATAATTGACAAAATCACCTATTGACCATGAGTCCGTGTAACGGTGATATTTGAAATAATTGTAAAGGCCAATTTAACTAATGAAATACAAAGTGTGTCATATCTTACCACACAAAAACAATAGAGATGATGCATTTTCGTTTTGTGTGATACGTTCTATAATGAACACTCCATTTGACGCTCCAAAATCTGTCCACTGATATAAGAATCAATGTAAATACTGAGACGAATGTCATACCTGAAATCATATTAGAATCAATGTAAAGACTGATGCAAATCTCATATCTTATATTACATAAGAACAGAAGCACAAATACCGACAGGACTGACATGTCTAAAATCTAAAGTATCAATGAAAATACCGACGCAAATGTCATACCTGAAATCTAAAAGAAATCAATGTAAATAGTGACACATCTTGTATCTTATGTATAAAAGAACTGATGCACAAATACCGAAACAACTACCATGTCTATAATCTAAAGTAACAATGAAAATACCGACGCAAATGTTATATCTGAAATCTAAAAGAATCAATGTAAATGCCTACGTGAATGACATACCTGAAATCATAAAGAATCAATGTTACTTCCAACGCAAAGGCCATGCCTGAAATCTAAAAGAATATGCAATGTATGTAAAAATCAACGCAAATGCCATACCTGAAATCTAAAAGAATCAATGTATATATCGATGCCTGTGTCATACCTGAAATCTAAAAGAATCAATGTAAATATCGATGCTAGTGTCATACCTGAAATCTAAAAATATTTAAATGTAAATATCAACACCGACGTTATACCTGAAATCTAAAAGAATCAATGTAAATATCGATGCTAGTGTCATACCTGAAATCTAAAAATATTTTAATGTAAATATCAACACCGACGTTATACCGGAAATCTAAAATAATCAATGTTAAACCTGAAATCTACTAGAATGTTCATAATTTCTAATAGAGCAAGCAAAAGTATTGGTATTACTATATACCTTCATTATATTCAATATAGGATATCAGATATAAGGTCAAACAAAATGTGTTATTTTCACGAATAAGACATTCACGAAAATGCCTACATGTAGTATGTAATGGTAATGATCTACATTTAATCAAATAAACATGGTGAGACGTGGTTCAAACAAAGTTTATGAGATAGAAAAAAACTGGAGAAACCTTGTTTCCGTTTAAGTTCGAACAGAATTTATCAACTAAGCAACATGTAAAAAATTGCTTTTAGGCCTGAATTCAGGAGGACTCGCCCGTCTCAATAAAAATGTCTGGGCTCATCCTGAATCTATTAAAAAATGTGTTTAGTTAAACTTGTTCAGTGGGGCAAGTGGGGTAGCATTAACTACATGTTAATGAAAGATGTTTTCGGTTTATTATAAAAAAATGAGTGTCTTAATGCAATAAAAACGCCCCAAAATTCTCTAGAATTTACCATTTTAAACCTCCATTTTCAAATATCTTGCCCTATCAACGGGTAGAAAAGATTTCCCCGCATTTATCCTTACACGCTACTCGGGCCGCGTCATTCACAAAGTTCGTTGTAAACCGGAATTCTTTGATCCACTCCTGGCTATCTTAACCAATCCTTAACTCGCTGAATTTTTTAATAAACGAGTCCACTTTTCCGTATTTAGAACTATTTATTATCTTTTTTCTTCTAATATCTAGGTGATAATTTGAAGGTTGCCAAATCAACAGAAAAGAGCAAGTTAGGTAATGAAATTCATTGATTTACAAATTTGTGAAGACGTCAGCGGCTTGTGATCGAAGGCGTTATGAAACGTTTTGGAAAATAATTTTTAAAATCTTTAATAACTTGCAACTCAATCCCAAATGTATTGTGTAAATACTGTCCATCATACATAATGATAATATATCGAATAAATATGTTTAAACCAAATGTATTTGAAATTCAAAGGACGGTTATCATTTGTTCATGCATTTTGTCAATTGTCATTTCTACATATGCCAATGTCTTCATAGAATGAATACATATTATTGATTCAACATGTTAACTGCAAAAGGAATTTACCTGTTGTACATTTTTACTTAACGATCTGATCAGCTTTTGCATGCCTTTTAATATTAGCAACGGAAAGAAGTGAAAAACAAATTACTACCAAATGACATCACAGGATGCTACCGGAATGAACGTATTCAGTCGCAATATAATCTGAACAAAAACACACGCGATCCATTAGACATATTGACGTGTTTTTTCGTGTACAATATTAAGAGGTTAATAAACGAAAGAGCAGAGTCGGTAGGTTCAAGTAAATAATCGGCAATTTCAACCCCTAGGACATTACTCATTCAGAGCCAGTATTTATAGGAGATCATTCAGGTCCAGTACCCATGGGACATTACTTATCAATGGCCAGTTCCCCTTGAAAAATACCCATTCGTGGCCAGTACCCACGGGATAATACTCATTCAGGGCCAATAACCCTTGGAAAATTTTCATTCAGGGCCAGTACCCCTTGGACAAATACTCACTACGGGCCAGTACCCCTTGGACAATATTTATTCAGGGCCTGTGCCCCTTGAACAATACTCATTCAGGGCCTGTACCCCTTGGGCAATACTTATTCATGACCTGTATCCCTTGAACAATACTTATTCATGGCATACATGTATCCCTTGAACAATACTTATTCATGGCCTCTACCCCTTGGACACTACTTATTCATGGCCTGTATCCCTTGAACAATACTTATTTATGGCCTGTATCCCTTGAACAATACTCATTCAGGGCCTGTACACCTTGGACAATACTCATTCAGGGCCTGTACACCTTGGACAATACTCATTCAGGGCCTGTATCCCTTGAACAATACTCATTCAGGGCCTGTACACCTTGAACAATACTCATTCAGGGCCTGTACACCTTGGACAATACTCATTCAGGGCCTGTACAGACTGGAATATTTAAGCTCGAGGGTACCTTTTACGGCGGTAACGAAGCTCTGCCGAATTTCCGCAGTTACCAGACAGCGAGATGGTCGTGTCTGTTACAACAGGTGTGTGATTCTTCTTTTTCTTGCATGTGACAAATTAATGTTATTTCGAAAAGAAAATACGAAAACTAATATTTTCATTTCGCACTTCTTTCTTATAATAGCGTATGGAATTACAACTTCATTCATAACACCACAATGACGTCATCGATCCTAAGAACGAAAATTTATTCATAAAAGACAAGTGGGATTGACGTCATTTAAAAACACGCGACTTTTCTAAAATGGGGATGTAAGACAGGTTTTTCTAGCACCGGGGTAAACAGTAGATAAACTTGTTTGACATGTAAGAAAAAACGTCACCCCGTACAACGTCATTTAGCTACAAACATCGCCCCGTACAACGTCATTTATCTATGAAAATCACCCCGTACAACCCCCTTAATTACATCTCGGTACAAAAAGACACATTAAGTAATTGAAGACAGTAGTTGCTGGTATGAGATTTTTGTACCTCATACAACGTTATTTAAGATTTATCGATTCATTAGTCTTAATTGATGTTTGGCTGTTAGAGACTGCATTTAATTATTGCCGTGAAAAGATTCCACGAAAGTCCGTGACTTGTTCAATAATTGTCAATGATAAGTTGTAAATTTATGGTGGCATACTTCTGTAAACATAAAGCCGTGTAATTTTACCGTAACATATCATAACAATGCGTGAGGTTTCTAGTTATTTTTACACTTTAGTTGTTTTTATTAACGCATTAAGTTACACGTTATTATTTAATTGAAATTAAAATCTTAACTAGTAAGATATCCCACAACAGTGGATCTCGGACATTTAAGATCCTGTAACACAATCTTTTCATGGTTTATTTCATAAATATGATGCTCAAATTAACATTTGTCAATATTGTAATTTCAAATAAGCATTATTTATAAAAATATTACCCAATTTAACATTTCATGTAAATAAAGGGAGGTAATTAAGACTTAATTTTTCTATAAATTCTAAGTCAAGTTTTCCGATAAGAAATGAATGCATGTAATTTATTGATTAGATATAATGTGCACAAATATTTGCAGTACACATTTTACATATTCTTTGATGTTTGAAAATTGTTTTATTTGCATGATTATATACATATATAATTTGCTGCAAGTGTGGTATACACACAGTAACAATATCAATCACAAAACATACAGGATCTTTAAGTCTAATGCTTATTGGTCTCTCACATGTAATTCAGAAATAAAGAAGGAATAGTAGTCGGTCATTTGCAGAATAATTTTTAATTTTAAATTAGTTATTCAGGAAACCGTAAACATGTATTTTTAATTTTGTATTGTTAAATAAAAATTATTTATTGAAACAAATTTATGAAAATAAAACAACTTGGGCCACGTTCCTCATTTTTTAATTATCCGTTCCTGAAAGTGAGCTTTTCAAAAGAAGATAACTAAAAAAGAATGGTGTGGTTATTCGAAAGATATGCAATAGATACATCAGATTTCCATCTCGAATCTTATACTGAGAAAGAAAAAACTATTTAAAGGGACTCCACTGAGGTTTAAAAGCCTAAAAGTATAACATTTGAATTTCTTACATAAATGAGCTGGGGCACTTAAACAGAAATATATGCAATTAGTAAAGAAATATACTTTGAAAAAAAATGAAAATCGTATTTGTATGCGTTTGATATAACGCTTCTCATTCTGGGTATTTTTTTTTACAATTTGAATAATGATTCTAGAAAAACGAAGTGCGCGAATGATCTGAAATTTTGTACAAGATCAGTGGTCTTAACCTTCATCAAAAAGTACATTTGTTTTGAAAACATGTTTTCAGTCCCATCATGTCAAAAAAAACCTCAGTGGAGTCCCTTTAAAACTGTGTTATCTTAATTTGCATAAAAATACTTTTTTAAATTTTTTCTTTATTTACTTTTGGTCAATATTATTAAGCAAATGATGCAAATTGATCAAAAAAATTTTAAATATTTAAACTTGAAATTTTTTTAAAATGATATGCACTTGTTAAAAACGTTTAAGTGTAAAGTGAGTTAAAGTATTTATACATGTAGTTTGTTATTTATTTCCTTTGATAGTGACGTATTTATTATATATATTTTTTCTGTTGTTCATTTTTGCCATAATTTAATCTCTTCAGGCAACATATTTTGACTATTTTATCATTTACTAAATTTATTTGCAAATTCCTTTACATATGCAAAGTAAAGAGTTACGTACGCAAATGCAATTCAATGTCAATACAATTAATTATATGCTGCATTATTTGTATTAAGTAGGTGTCCTTAAAAAGGTATTAAAAATGTATAAACATGTATATAATTTATGTAATTACTATTATAATTATTAAAGAACATTCTGTTCTTACCATAGTCAAAGAAAATCCAAACTGCGCAGAGAGCTTCTCCAAAAGGCCAGTACCCTAGGACAGTATGTGTAGCCATAAAACTCATCGCAGTCACGGCAACAGCTACGTCAGTAATCGCCAAATTTACTATATAATAATTAAAAGTCGTCTGCAACTTTTTATTCATTTTTACGGCAATCAACACAAACACGTTTCCAATAATTGTTACGAGCGTAATTGCGTACAGAAGAAGCGCAACAAGGGCTTTGTCCCAAGTGATACGGGAACCCGTCGAAATTAAAGACGAATTAGTAAAATTTAATCCGGACGACATTTTGCTTTGCAGACGACTTATGAGTCTATGGTGGCGATATCTGCGAATCTAGCTTAATAATCTGCCATAGTGTAGGTTATTTGTTACTTACGAGAGCTCACCTTTCATTTATCCAATAATTTTCATGACTTATGTGTAGATTGTATATGTTTCATATTGTTATAAAAAGGTGATGTTTTTGTAACATATTTCTATATAACAAATACAGGTAAATTTACATATATAACAATGCTATAAATTGAATTATTATTAGATGCATTAGGCCCATAATGATATTGATAAAATTATTGAATATGATATTAATTAGCTTATCATATAATGTTATATATTAGATTGTAGTCTATAATATATAATTATTGACTAGTGAGCCATTGAATATGATGTGATATTCACCGGCAGATGACATATTGACCGAGGCGATAGCCGAGGTCAATATGACTTTCTGCCGGTGAATATCACATCATATTCAATGGTTCACTAGTCAATAATTGTTTTATTATATGAATAGGCTAAGAAATATAAAATCACAAAAAGTACAACCAAAAGTACATGTACAAATTTTGCCTCGTTGAAGCGGGAAAAAGATGCACGTGTTAGGCGTGCAACGGCTACGCAAACGTTGCGTATACAAAAATAATTCAGTTAATACTCATCATTGCGCTGTAGCCTTTGAGTAAAATAGTAAAGTAATGATATTTTAATCGAGAAGTATGCCATAAAGAACAAAAAGCAACAATTATTTTTTTAATTAACACGCGTAATTAACAGTCTACGGTGTATGATCATTGAATATGAGTTTCAATCTATTTCTAGACTGGGAAAATCCAATTCAGTCAGTGAATATGATATTACACCCAGTGAATATGATTTTATAAAAAGTTCTGTTGACTACTGTTTGGACCAATGAGATTGCAGCTATATTATGATCATATAATAAAATAAAATGTTAATAATTCGATAATTGTATTACGATTATTATAATGTTATAAATTAGAAGACAATTTATATATGAGCCACGTCATGACAAAACCAACATAGTGCGTTTGCGACCAGCATGGATCCAGACCAGCCTGCGCATCCGCGCAGTCTGATCAGGATCCATGCATTTCGACATCAGTTTCTCTACGTGTAATATGGTTGGTAAGCGAACAGCATGGATCCTGATCAGACTGCGTGGATGCGCAGGCTGGTCTAAATCCATGCTGGTCGCAAACGCATTACGTTGGTTTTGTCGTGTTTTATATCTGTGTATGAAAAGGTGCCGCTCAACATTATAAGTGCTTTGAATTTTTCATACTGAAAAAAATGAAAAGAAACGACATTGTTCCCATGCCTATTGTTGGCTGCAACATTCAATATGTCTTCGCTTAAACATTTTAGAGATATGCAATAGATTGTAAAAAAAATATACTCAGAAATGAATTATATTGCAATCAAAACATTTTATGTCACACCGCTTTTCATGGAATGGCACTACTGTGTCACATTGAAGGTTCCATGATAACCGCCGTATGAACACATCTGCAGATGTTTCTAAATTCAAAAATTTCACCATTTTCGTGTTAAATGTTAAATACTGCTTAAGCCGGTGCTATGAGGCGTGGACGGTAACTTGCACTTTCCAGTACCGTCCATGAACAGGCTCAATCAAACCGAGCCTGCAACATTTTCAATTTTGTTGTGTTGGACTTTCTTTAGGGAGTCTGTTTTTCTCTATTTTTTTCAGAAATATCAAGAACGTAACAAACACATGTCAGAACAATACAACATATTTGACATACTTCGTCGTCTGGAGACATCAAACATTAAATGAGCCGTGTCATGACAAAATCAACATAATGGGTTTGCGACCAGCATGGATCCAGACCAGCCTGCGCATCCGCGCAGTCTGATCAGGATCCATGCTGTTCGCTATCAGTTTCTCTTCTTGTAATAGAGTTGGTAAGCGAACAGCATGGATCCTGATCAGACTGCGCGGATGCGCAGGCTGGTCTGGATCCATGCTGGTCGCAAACCCATTATGTTGGTTTTGTCGTGACACGGCTCAAATGGCATTTCGGATATATTGACGACGACATGGTCAAAAGTTTTACAAAAATATCTTATACACACTAATTATGAGTCTTATGCGAAATTCTTTAGGGCAATTTGCTATTATTGTACTGTTTTATAACGAGCCTGTATAAAATTATATAACGTCAAGAGTTTATTACAGAACGGGCAGACGACATTCTTGTATAATGTCTCATATTTTAGAGATGATTATAAAATATATTGATTCAGATGTCACTGTATTATATATATACAATTAGAGGGTATAAAGGGCGTATCACAATAGAGCTAATTGACACAAAATCTTAACTAGTTTTAAATTAATATACGAGGTATGATAAAAAAAGTTCTCGGCCCGATATACTGCTACATTTACACTCGATACGTCGATAATGATACCTTATTGAAGATAACTGACCGAGTTACACGCGGTTTTTTACACAAATTAAGTAACATAAGGGGCGTCCGTGGCCGATTGGTTAAGGTCGTTGACTTTCAAACCACTTGCCCTCACCGCTGTGGGTTCGAATCTTTTCATGTGAGGAAGCTATCCAGCAAGCTAACGGAACGTCGGTGGTTCTACTCAGGTGCCCGCTTGTGCCTGAAATAATGCACGGAGGGGCACCTGAGGTCTTCCTCCACCAGTAAAGCTGGAACGTCGCCATATGACCTAAAATGTGTCGGTGTGACGTAAAACCCAAATAAACAAACAAACAAGTAACATAAAACACACTTTGATCAGTAGAGGGTGTGTCATTTAGACCATTCAGAGCCACGGTGATAGGGCGATTACCGAAACTTTTCCGCGCAACGTCAAAATATCTTACTTCTGTCCGAGACACCGTATATTTCTGTGGTACAAAATGGACAGCAAGCCTGTAACCGAGACGAAAACAGCATATAATTTGCTCAAAACAAGGTAAAATCATTATTTTTTTCTTTTTCATCGAATGTGCCATTTAATTTGAAACTTATTTATCTTTACTACATGCAAAATGCTTAATTAATTAAGTCAGGATAGTGAAAACATTTAGGGCATACTGAAAAAAAATCTTGCTTTGATTACGAAAATATAACGTATTTCTTGTCCGTTCAGTTCATATAACTGGTCAAAATACAATATAAATATGTACATTATTGTCGTATGAAACAAGTTACAATACATAAATAACCCGTTTTTTGTATATTTGGTATGATTTTTATGTTTCCATGTGTGTATTTTAAGGCACCGCACAACTTTGTCAATCATAAGATTAGGGCACCGCATTATTCCTCCTTAAAATCACCGCATTTTTCTGTCTTTTTAGCACCGTTGATTTTTGATATTAATGTTTGCTTTCAGAAAAAGAAGACGTTCAAACCTATGTCTGAACAAGCCAAAACAACGTGCGAAATTGGCAAAGCTGCAGATACTGCAGCAACTGGAGAGCGCCCAACTAAGTCTTCTGATATCAGCAGTACGCCAATGGATCAGCGCCTCCCTGTATTTCAGGACGATATGCGTAACGCAGCACATAAGAAAAAGAAAATGAAGTCAAACTTTCGCCAAAGATTGTTTTTAAAAAAAGCACATTGGAGACGATGACTGAAGAGATTATGGAAATATTGCCCGGGTTCCTGCAAAAACTACACCATGAAAATTTGTGTTATGACTTTTGCAACTTTATCAAATTAGTATGCAATAAGAAATTCCCATTAACAAATAGTTCATTCCTTTTGTTTCTCGATGTTGTTAGATGGTATAGTCTGCCAAGAACTTCAATCTTTCCATGTGGGGTTTATCAGTTTGAACAAGTTCGAAAAGGAAAAGACATCCTTATCTATATATAGATACCATTGCACTTATCTAACTGGTAGTATTAACACAGATCAGACCTTCAGAAATTTTCCATAACATAACGTATGATATAACAGCAACATAACATAACAGCAAGTAAACAATCTTTCATCAAACTTTCATCAAATAAAAGTTATTATAAAACATATTTGTAAGAAGATTGTATAATTCAAAAGAAGACGGTTCCAGTATTTATCGGTCTAACGGAAAAAGAATGCGGTGTTTGAATTCAGTGTTGTACGGTGCTCCAATATTCGGGTCAGTAGGCCTTTTTTCAACAAATATTCCCTGAAATTTACGATAGAAACACACAATTTTGTATGGAACTTGAACTTAGGGTTAACCATAATAAATATACGAGCTCGTTAGGTCATAGAACAAAGACATCGTCGTTATAACACATGCTTTTGTGACAAGTACGAGTCATGTTGAGGTACACACGATCTTTTGTAAACACTATTTCTTCGAAGTATGTGTTTTTTGGTGAACTGTATTGTGCTAGATTAACAATAAATTGTCTCAAAAATTCGATGGAATACTTAAACAATTGGATTAATTTTGCAATGTCCAGCAGTAAGATATTTTGTAAGCTATTACCTGGAATTTGTTTATCCCGCCATTAATATTTTGTCCAGAAATATACGGTGTCTCGGTCAGAAGGATGATATTTTGACGTTGCGCGGAAAAGTTGTGGTAATCGCCCTATCACCGTGAGAGCCGTCATTAAGTACCTGTGTAAGAAAGGGATGTCCCACAAGGAAATCAATGAAGACTTTATGGATACACTTGGGAAGGAGTCTCCTTCCTATAGCACTGTGAAAAAATGGGCTGTTGAATTTAGGAGGGGTAGGGAGAGCATTGGAGATGATGAGCGGCCTAGGCGGCCAAAAGAGGCAACCAACGATGACACTGCCAAAGCTTTGTACGTTCTGGTCATGTACGACAGAAGGCGAGACCTGCGAAGCATTGCTAGGGAAGTGGGTATAATCTTTAGTTCAGTTCAGGCAATTCTGACTGATGTCTATGGCATATCGTAGGTTTCCGCTAGATGGATCCCCAGACAGTTGACAGACGACCAGAAACGGACCAGGCTTGATATTTCAAGATATCTTTTGTCTCGCTACGAGGATGAACCTGATTTTATCTACCGGATCGTAACTCAGGATGAAAAATGGGTCCATCACTTCGATCCAGAATCAAAAAAAAGGGACATGTAAGTGGAAAAACCCTGGCTCACCCCCTTCGAAGAAATTTAAAGGATTGCCATCAGCAGGGAGATGATGGCTTAAATTTTTTTGGATAGTCAGGGCATAATTATCTATCATGTTGTCTATCTTCCGATAATGTCAAACCCCCCTAAAATGGTTAACTTGGGTTTTGACATTGCCTTGTTTTGATATGTTCAACGGGTTTCCAAATGCAATCACTACCGAAGTACATCGGACCAATAATTGTTTTATCAATCCTCGTATATTGTGTGGGTTATACATGTGTATATGATAAAGAGCTATTTGTTCACGGTTTATTATTTGATTCTGAATGTATTTTGAAACACGCTTATACAATACGGACTAATGTGCTGTTATAGCTTTCTATGGCCATTTATTTTGCTACTATCAAGTCCTATTGTGTGAGAAGCAAAAAACATGTCCTCAGAAAGCTTTTACAACATAATTATCCTTTTATTAATATATACATTAACATTTTCAGTCAAAGAGAAGACTGACGAATGAATACGTAATGTTGCTAAACACTGATTACAATGTGCTATAATGTATATAAAAGATCAGTGCAAACAAGTTATAAAACGTGGCAAACTTTTATATGGTTAAAGTGTCCGTCATATGGGGTAAAGTATCCACATTAAATGCAAAATATTGTACTCTTCTTGTAATAGAGTTGGTAAGCGAACAGCATGGATCCTGATCAGACTGCGCGGATGCGCAGGCTGGTCTGGATCCATGCTGGTCGCAAACCCATTATGTTGGTTTTGTCGTGACACGGCTCAAATGGCATTTCGGATATATTGACGACGACATGGTCAAAAGTTTACAAAAATATCTTATACACACTAATTATGAGTCTTATGCGAAATTCTTTAGGGCAATTTGCTATTATTGTACTGTTTTATAACGAGCCTGTATAAAATTATATAACGTCAAGAGTTTATTACAGAACGGGCAGACGACATTCTTGTATAATGTCTCATATTTTAGAGATGATTATAAAATATATTGATTCAGATGTCACTGTATTATATATACAATTAGAGGGTATAAAGGGCGTATCACAATAGAGCTAATTGACACAAATCTTAACTAGTTTTAAATTAATATACGAGGTATGATAAAAAAAGTTCTCGGCCCGATATACTGCTACATTTACACTCGATACGTCGATAATGATACCTTATTGAAGATAACTGACCGAGTTACACGCGGTTTTACACAAATTAAGTAACATAAGGGGCGTCCGTGGCCGATTGGTTAAGGTCGTTGACTTCAAACCACTTGCCCCTCACCGCTGTGGGTTCGAATCTTTTCATGTGAGGAAGCTATCCAGCTAGCTTACGGAACGTCGGTGGTTCTACTCAGGTGCCCGTTCGTGCCTGAAATAATGCACGGAAGGGCACCTGAGGTCTTCCTCCACCAGTAAAGCTGGAACGTCGCCATATGACCTATAATGTGTCGGTGTGACGTAAAACCCAAAATAAACAAACAAACAAGTAACATAAAACACACTTTGATCAGTAGAGGGGTGTGTCATTTAGACCATTCAGAGCCACGGTGATAGGGCGATTACCGAAACTTTTCCGCGCAACGTCAAAATATCTTACTTCTGTCCGAGACACCGTATATTTCTGTGGTACAAAATGGACAGCAAGCCTGTAACCGAGACGAAAACAGCATATAATTTGCTCAAAACAAGGTAAAATCATTATTTTTTCTTTTTCATCGAATGTGCCATTTAATTTGAAACTTATTTATCTTTACTACATGCAAAATGCTTAATTAATTAAGTCAGGATAGTGAAAACATTTAGGGCATACTGAAAAAAATCTTGCTTTGATTACGAAATATAACGTATTTCTTGTCCGTTCAGTTCATATAACTGGTCAAAATACAATATAAATATGTACATTATTGTCGTATGAACAAGTTACAATACATAAATAACCCGTTTTTTGTATATTTGGTATGATTTTTATGTTTCCATGTGTGTATTTTAAGGCACCGCACAACTTTGTCAATCATAAGATTAGGGCACCGCATTATTCCTCCTTAAAATCACCGCATTTTTCTGTCTTTTTAGCACCGTTGATTTTTGATATTAATGTTTGCTTTCAGAAAAGAAGACGTTCAAACCTATGTCTGAACAAGCCAAAACAACGTGCGAAATTGGCAAAGCTGCAGATACTGCAGCAACTGGAGAGCGCCCAACTAAGTCTTCTGATATCAGCAGTACGCCAATGGATCAGCGCCTCCCTGTATTTCAGGACGATATGCGTAACGCAGCACATAAGAAAAAGAAAATGAAGTCAAACTTTCGCCAAAGATTGTTTTAAAAAAAGCACATTGGAGACGATGACTGAAGAGATTATGGAAATATTGCCCGGGTTCCTGCAAAAACTACACCATGAAAATTTGTGTTATGACTTTTGCAACTTTATCAAATTAGTATGCAATAAGAAATTCCCATTAACAAATAGTTCATTCCTTTTGTTTCTCGATGTTGTTAGATGGTATAGTCTGCCAAGAACTTCAATCTTTCCATGTGGGGTTTATCAGTTTGAACAAGTTCGAAAAGGAAAAGACATCCTTATCTATATATAGATACCATTGCACTTATCTAACTGGTAGTATTAACACAGATCAGACCTTCAGAAATTTCCATAACATAACGTATGATATAACAGCAACATAACATAACAGCAAGTAAACAATCTTTCATCAAACTTTCATCAAATAAAAGTTATTATAAAACATATTTGTAAGAAGATTGTATAATTCAAAAGAAGACGGTTCCAGTATTTATCGGTCTAACGGAAAAAGAATGCGGTGTTTGAATTCAGTGTTGTACGGTGCTCCAATATTCGGGTCAGTAGGCCTTTTTTCAACAAATATTCCCTGAAATTTACGATAGAAACACACAATTTTGTATGGAACTTGAACTTAGGGTTAACCATAATAAATATACGAGCTCGTTAGGTCATAGAACAAAGACATCGTCGTTATAACACATGCTTTTGTGACAAGTACGAGTCATGTTGAGGTACACACGATCTTTTGTAAACACTATTTCTTCGAAGTATGTGTTTTTTTGGTGAACTGTATTGTGCTAGATTAACAATAAATTGTCTCAAAAATTCGATGGAATACTTAAACAATTGGATTAATTTTGCAATGTCCAGCAGTAAGATATTTTGTAAGCTATTACCTGGAATTTGTTTATCCCGCCATTAATATTTTGTCCAGAAATATACGGTGTCTCGGTCAGAAGGATGATATTTTGACGTTGCGCGGAAAAGTTGTGGTAATCGCCCTATCACCGTGAGAGCCGTCATTAAGTACCTGTGTAAGAAAGGGATGTCCCACAAGGAAATCAATGAAGACTTTATGGATACACTTGGGAAGGAGTCTCCTTCCTATAGCACTGTGAAAAAATGGGCTGTTGAATTTAGGAGGGGTAGGGAGAGCATTGGATGATGAATGAGCGGCCTAGGCGGCCAAAAGAGGCAACCAACGATGACACTGCCAAAGCTTTGTACGTTCTGGTCATGTACGACAGAAGGCGAGACCTGCGAAGCATTGCTAGGGAAGTGGGTATAATCTTTAGTTCAGTTCAGGCAATTCTGACTGATGTCTATGGCATATCGTAGGTTTCCGCTAGATGGATCCCCAGACAGTTGACAGACGACCAGAAACGGACCAGGCTTGATATTTCAAAGATATCTTTTGTCTCGCTACGAGGATGAACCTGATTTTATCTACCGGATCGTAACTCAGGATGAAAAATGGGTCCATCACTTCGATCCAGAATCAAAAAAAAGGGACATGTAAGTGGAAAAACCCTGGCTCACCCCCTTCGAAGAAATTTAAAGGATTGCCATCAGCAGGGAGATGATGGCTTAAATTTTTTTGGATAGTCAGGGCATAATTATCTATCATGTTGTCTATCTTCCGATAATGTCAAACCCCCCTAAAATGGTTAACTTGGGTTTTGACATTGCCTTGTTTTGATATGTTCAACGGGTTTCCAAATGCAATCTAACTACCGAAGTACATCGGACCAAGAATTGTTTTATCAAATCCTCGTATATTGTGTGGGTTATACATGTGTATATGATAAAGAGCTATTTGTTCACGGTTTATTATTTGATTCTGAATGTATTTTGAAACACGCTTATACAATACGGACTAATGTGCTGTTATAGCTTTCTATGGCCATTTATTTTGCTACTATCAAGTCCTATTGTGTGAGAAGCAAAAAACATGTCCTCAGAAAGCTTTTACAACATAATTATCCTTTTATTAATATATACATTAACATTTTCAGTCAAAGAGAAGACTGACGAATGAATACGTAATGTTGCTAACCACTGATTACAATGTGCTATAATGTATATAAAAGATCAGTGCAAACAAGTTATAAAACGTGGCAAACTTTTATATGGTTAAAGTGTCCGTCATATGGGGTAAAGTATCCACATTAAATGCAAAATATTACAAAGTCGCAGGGTAATTATACATGGTTAACATTTTTGGTACTTTCATATCATAGGCATATAAAGACAAGAAATTAATCAGTTATAATGTTTCTTTATTATTGAATGTTTTTGTTCTTTATTTACTTCACATTGCCTTATAGATTTCTTTAGATTTATCTGGAGAAGTGCCTTTAGATCTAGATTTATGTATGACAAGTTTTTAACACTTGTATTTTCGAAAGAAGTCCGTCTGAGATCGGTTTAACTTCATTTAAAATTCACAGGACAGAACTGAATATTAGAAGGATTTCCATTGGTAATTATAAAATTACATACTGAAATCCAGGAACGTCATTGGTCATTCTAAAATTAGAATACAAATCTAAAGGATGTTTTTGAAAGGTAAACACGTCCAAATCATAAAAAAAATCTAAAGGAGTATCGGAAAAAACCTGTCCAGTTAAATTTCTCGGATATTTGAAATCTGTGAACTTCCTCCCAATAAATATTGTACACTGCTTTAAACATTTTCATTAATTCTCCCGTGAATATCTTATTCAGCATAAAAAATAAAAGTAATAAATTACATTCTATACTGACGAGACTTCAAATTACGTCCACGGTCCCGGACAAAAGCAACATGTGCATATTTGAAGACACAATCCAAGGGAAAGCAGTTAAACCTCGTCCCAGTATCTTTCTAAGGATACCTCTGCTAATACTCCTAACAATAGTTCAGATCTACCGTCAATCTGAAGTCATTTGAGGATCTTCTGCGGGTCTATCTTTGGCTTTGGCACGGATTTTTGTTTAGATCTTAAAATTAATGTCAAACTGTGTTGATGTAAATTGAATATCGCATCTAAATGTAAAATAAAATTACATTTTTTAAAACAATTGCAGCAGCGATCTTGAAATCACTGAGTGTCCTTAGCGAAATTTTGCACTTGCATTAATTCACTTGCCAATTAAGGAGAAACAAAAGCGAGTAGCAAGGAGGCCGAAATTGTATAATGACATAGGTCTTGCCATAATGACATCAAAGTTATAGTTATAAGGAAATATCAAATGATTTAAACAGCTCCAGACGAGCGTATATCTGTTTTAAAAGTTTTTTTTGTCTTATTTATAAACGTCTGACTAAAATACACGCACTTAGGTTTTCAATGCGCGTCAATAAACGTCATTTGAGCCGTGTCATGACAACACCAACGTAATGCGTTTGCGACCAGCATGGATCCAGACCAGCCTGCACCTCCACGCAGTCTGATCAGGATCCATGCTGTTCGCTTACAAACCCTATTACAAGTAAAGAAACTGATAGCGAACAGCATGGATCCTGACCAGACTGCGCGGAGGCGCAGGCTGATCTTGATCCATGCTGGTCGCAAACCCACTATGTTGGTTTTGTCGTGACACGGCTCATTTTAAACAGTTTGGGCAAAATTGAAAATCAGAATTTCTCAAATTAATTTAGGTCTTCTCGTTGAATGAAATAGTAGGGCTAAGATAGATACTTTAGTTTCTTTAATGTAACATATTTCTATAAAAAATATAGGCCTTTAATTGATCTTAAACAATATGTGCGGCATGATGTATAATTTAGATATCTTATATGACGGATTCTGGTTTCCAAGAAAATATGACAAAATACTACTATATATGTACTAGTGTTCTTCTTGTTTTTTTTTGTTTTTTTTTTTTATTTTTTTTTTTTATTTTTTTGTTTGTTGTTTTGTTTTTTGTTGTTGTTTTTTTTTTTTCAGTTTTTTTTTTTCAGTTATATATATTTTTATATGGAGGGGTATATATATACCCCTCCAAAATAGAAAAATATTGAAAAAAAAAAACATATTTAACATATTGTTGTTGTTGTTTCTTTCTTTTTTCTATTTTTATAAACAACTTTCGTGCTCTCAAGTAAGATTATAACGATTTTGACCGATGGTATAATTTTTATGATTTACTAATAAAGAATTTTGTAGCTGTTAGTTTCATCAAATAAATCTACTTAATAACTAGGTTTCTTCAATTAGCAGACAAAACTGTTTCCGTCATTTTCAAAATACGTCATTTTGTCTTGATTATTCACGAATGGCATATTAACACGCGATCAGGAATAAGTACACTTTGCAACAAATCTACTCTGCTTATCGTCCAATGAACGTGTTTCAACCTTAATTATACATTTAATTGGCAAGTACGAGATGAAATTAAACAAAAAAAATCGGTCATACATCTTATCAACTATATGTAACTTATAATTTATAATGGTTTAAGATAAATAATCTTTCTTACACTTTAAGAAATTGTAAGCCCTCTTGAGCATGGGTGGGTTGGTTAATAATTAAACAAATACTCAAGTACGTGACTTAGCTACATGTACAAAAAGTTCCTTTCCCTCAGGTTTGGTGTTAAGCTTGTCAGTACAGTCAACTTGTTGTTGTTGTTTGGTGTTATTTTTTTCTTTCTTTTTTAAGGGCGGACGGTCTTTTTCTTTTTCTTTTTGTTGGTGTTGTTTATGTCTTTTAATTAATGGTATAATTTTGTTGTTGTTTGTGTTGTTGTTGTTTGTGTTGTTGGTGGTGGAAATTAAGTATATCTTGTTAGTTATGATTATATATTCTGATGATATGGGCATAAAGCATTGAAAGTGCAACCATATGCAAAAAGGGGAAAATGTTGAAGAAACAATTTCTTATTATTTTTTTTCAATTCTTTCATAATTATTCAACTGACCAATTATTAACCTTTTTTTATTTATATTACATATCTTGACAATAAGTCTTATTATTTCGAAAAATTAGATACATGTACGATAGGCAATTCTATGTGGCCACTAGATGGGTTCATTAATGCGGCACCTATATATGTTCAATAATGTGACCATTAGAGGGATCCATTAATTCGGCCATTAGAGGGATCAATTAAATTGACTATATCACTTGTATAAAATCTAAAATACATACAGTCAACAAGTCAATGTATTGTCAACAAATTTAGATCCCGGAACACTCAAATAATTTATTTCAATTTATTTATTAGTCTATTTGACATTGATTACATGATTCCTTTTCCCATTTCATGTCGCATAAAGATTAACAATTAGCCAAAAGCTTTTATCTAACCTATAATCGCCCTATAACATTTCATTTTCTTCTAGGTTTTATCATCCTTGCCTATGTTTTGAATGTATAAATAGCAAAATAGCAAAAGCCAATGCTAGCATGCGTAATTGACTGCTTGTTTATTGTCAGTTGCACGAAGACAACGTTATTAAAGGCCCACTTTGACACAGAAATGTTGTGGGGTTTTTAATTGTCGAAAGCCTTTATTATTTTTGGAGTCACATTATACGTAGTTTAAAAAACTTAAGTTACTAATTTGCTAATGACATGAACCATCTTTTGCTTCTGTTGTCTTTTTGTATTGAGTTTTTGTATTTTGTATGGAAGTCATAATACCGGTACTACTTTGTCTACCTGTTGGTACTTTAATGACAAATAATGTTTACATTAACCTTTACTTTCTTAAGTTTCTTTTGGTGATTAGCATTTTACATGCTCTTACGCATTATTTCAACGTTAAACGTAAAGCACACGTTTGCTTATTCGTTTCTAAGACACAATGTGCCTTTAAAGCTAAATAATTCATTGTCTTTCAGTACTTATTGTCTGCTGTATTTTCTTTCTTATTAACGAGGGGATAAAAATGTTGATAACCATTAGAAGATAAAGAACCAGTGAATAAACAACTCTTCTTGTAATTTATTGTACAATTTATGACAATTAGTATAAATTTGAAGTATGTAGAGCAAAATAATGACAGAGTGGTTTGGTTCGTTCACTTCGGTTTATTTGCAAGTTATCGTTGCGGGTTCGAATCCCGCCAGGGACTATGACATATTTTGTGTTAGAAAAATTTCCGGCTTACTCATGAACTCTTGAAAATCACGTGATTTAATTAAGGCCCCCATTCTTACCTGAAATTATATACAAATATGAGCCGCGTCATGACAAAACCAACATAATGGGTTTGCGACCAGCATGGATCCAGACCAGCCTGCGCATCCGCGCAGTCTGATCAGGATCCATGCTATTCGCTGTCAGTTTCTCCACTTTTAATAGAGTTGGTAAGCGAACAGCATGGATCCTGATCAGACTGAGCGGATGCGCAGGCTGGTCTGGATCATTGCTGTTCGCAAACCCACTATGTTGGTTTTGTCATGACGCGGCTCATATATTGTTATAGGTGGTTCTCTAAGACAGTGTCGACGTTACTACACTTTATTTTTGATTCGATGCTTCAAGCAAGTAAAAATTGATTTCATGTTTTATTATAACTAATCTTAAAATAGGCACATCTGTTCATATTTTCGAAATAGCTAAAAAAATCCACTAGTAGCGCTGGAATATCGCCATATGTCCTTCACCGTATCGGTGCCACGTTACACACAACCAAACCAATAAATAACTGTTTATACATATATAAATATTCGTTCATATGTTCTGAATAAAGAAATCTTAAATACAGGATTGGCGACGTTCAAACTATTTTAGTCTAAAAACTGAAACATTTTTTTTTTTTCAAAATTATTTCACGTCTGTAATTTCGAGAGAAAAAATAATACAATGCTATAAACGGCAGGATAAGATTTGCAAATATGTTATTTGAGAGGCAGGGAATTCTGTCCTATTCAAAATGTCCTTGTTATACCATATTGGATCAGTCACTCACAGCTTAACGGACGTGATATGGTGAGACTTACCCGCGGTAATCCTCTTTTTTGGACAAGGTCTGTCTGAAAACGGTTTGACTTCCCATAAAACTAAATATCAGTAGAATTTTTATTGGTTATTCTAAAATTACAAAATGAATCAGGGATCTCATTGGCCAGTCTAAAATAAGTAAAATAATATAAACTAAGGATCTTTCTGAAACGTGTACTTGACATGTCTTAATATTTAGTTAATCTAAAGGAGCTTCGGAAACAAACCTGCTGGTTAAAATTCTCGGATATTTGAGCAGGCTTGTTTCAATCAAACATTTAACAACATTTAACAAAGCTTTAAAAAAATTATTTTTTCTCAAGTGAAAACCTTATTCAAGATATGAATATACTGAGTTATAACTGTCATTTTAAAAGTTTTGCCCAAAATAAAGAGAAACCAAAACGCATGTGTATGAAAATACAAAACTTATTAAAGAAAAACCGGAGTTTTCTGGTGCTCTCCAGCTTAGCGTTCATGATATTAAATAATAATTGTAGTAATTTCCATTGATAAAAATCTCTTAATTTTGAATATATTTTTGTATATTAATGAACCGTATATATATTAATGTATACATTAAAACGTCAGTGTAAGGAACAAGTCCCATTTAAAATTTAATCATTAAATGTTATGATAGCAATGTAAGTTAACGTAGTTTTACCTTGTCCGAGTATCTCTTGTTTCTGACAACTTATCTTTGTGCACATTTTCAATGTGTAGAGCGTATAAAACACCCGAAAGAGGAAAAAGGTAGACTGGAAACCCCGTCTTTTTGTAGCCCCCGCACTAGTTGTAAGTAAGAGGGTATAACTGTACTTTGACATGCTATTTACAGTATACCAAAAAAGTATCGGTAATATAGTATATATACGGAATGTGTACCGTGTATAGTTTATACGGATTGTGTACCACTTATAGTAAAAAATATAATAGGTTTCTGAAGGATTGTCAAACAAATATAGATATTTCTTAACATATGTACTTAATCTCCTTGCTGAATTTAGTGCATTGTACTATAAGGAGATGGCAGCTGAACACCAGCAAGTATTAAATGTACCACACAATGCATAGAGTCCATTTCCTCAAAGCCACATTGAGATATTTGCAGGTGTAATATAATATCACTTATTTTCATTTAAGCTGCATGCCTACAGATGAGCCAAATATTTACTAAGATAATAAAAAATAAAAAGGATCAAGATTCAAGTAATAATTTACATGTTATATGCGATTAATGACTGGTTTGCAACTCTATCACCATATTTCTACTGCCTGACTAACGCAGTAGGACTATTTTCAGATATTTTGAGCTCTTGTGTTTTGGTTAATAACGTGGATTGCACGTGCCGTTTGCAATGTTTTAATTACTTTCTTTTTTTTCTTCACAATATTTTACTTTGAAATACATTTTCAACATTTTCATGAAAATCATAATGAATCTGGAGGCATGCTGCTTTAAGAAAATTTAAAGGTTTTTGCTTTTTAGTTATTATGATATATATACGCTCAAAGGGTTATTAAGTTTGTTTAACAAAAACTTGTAACTGATATTAGATTTAATTCGAAGTAAAATCAGCCATGGTTATAAAAATGTAATTGATAATGTATTTTTTCTGAATCTTACAGAAACATTACGACAAAGGCAAAACAAATATTTCTATACAAGTAATAAACTATAACATGAAGATTTAGATCGTTGCACTAAAGGGCAAGTAAAACCCGTCTGTTTTCCATTCATTTCAAGGATTCAAGGATAAAAGGCTGTGCGGATTTGACTTTAGTTAAGAATAAATTTTCATGGCTGTTAAAAAAGAGTTCAAGCTGCCGGTTCAATCAACTAGGCGACCTGACTGGATACAAAATTTTGGCAATGATCAGGCTAGTTCGCATTTTTTGCGATCATTTTCGACAGTATTAGATCACGGCGTTAGCAGGGAAACCACTGAGGAGAGCATTCATTCACAATTCTTGTACGACTTCGGTCTAACTTCCAATCGAGGTTCATTTCGGTAGTTCCAACGTATACACGAGCTCAGCACAAGCATACATGAGACTCAAACACAAGTACTTACGACACCTGCACGATCCCAACTTGGTAAATACTCCGCTCTTAACTCGGTCATGACATAAGGAAACTCGATCCCTACAGCATCATGCATCACCAAAAAACACGAGCACTTACTTCTCCTACACTACTTTCATCCGCCTACCTGATGTTTGTAGGTTTTTCTCTCTTTATTGTTTGTTTGTTTATTTATTTACTATTTGTTTATTTATTCATTGTATTTATCATTTATATTATTGAAATATATCTTTCTTTTTTTATTATATTTCTTTTCTTTTGTGGGGGGGGTGTTGCTTTTGTTTGTTTGTTTTTTTATAAAGTCGACATGCATACCAACATAATAATTGGTAAGTGGAATGTACTTGAAATAAAGCACAAGCCATATTCAACTTAACTCCCAGGTCGCTGTAACAGTGTAAGGGTACCTAAAACTAAACCTGGCAAAATTCTCAAAGAAACAATAAGTTCCATTAAAGTGATGAATAAAATGGTTCTAGCTGGTTATTTCCATGATTTATTTTTTTTTAACTTTCTATAACTCAAAATTTTCACTGTTTTCAATTTTGAGGAGGCGTTAAGCTAGAAAGACTACCATTGCGGATAAATATAATTTAAGGAAACTCGCCATAAATATAAGACAAGGGAAGGATATTTAAACACATCTTATAACGATATTAAAACAAAACACAAACACAAACATAATTATAATATTAATATAAGATATTTGAATGAATCTTGATCATGTAGAAAACGTTTACAAAAACTATAAAAGGGAGGCGATAACTTAACTCAATAGTTTAAAGAATGAAAGAGTTACCCCCTTTGAACAAACAAACAAATTTTTATACGTATGACGTTGAAAACTATAATAAAAAAAAACTTTGTGTCCTATGATTTTCCAATAAATGAAAATAAAGAAAACAGTTTCTGTACCTATATTTAAACATGTGACATAATCATTCAAAATTTAAAATGCGACACGCTTAAAATAAGTATGGGGACAAATCATGCGCTTTTGAGTACGGCAGCATTTATTTGTTAAATCGAAATAATATATATCTCAAGCAGTAATTTTATCACTAGTCTTGATAAAATCTATGTTTGTACAGTGGCATAAAGGAGCCATCGGAAATATTTTATCTACCACGTGCGCATGCGATAGCTACCGCGTGCGTACGCTATAGCTACTACGTGCGCACGTACAAGCTATAACATGCGCACGCGATTGCTAATACGTGCGCAAGTAATGACTGACCAACGTAGAGAATATCGCGTGCACACGTAGTAGCTATCCTGTGAGCATGTAGTAGCTATCGCGTCCATATAGTAACTATCGCGTGCGCACGTAGTAGCTATCGCCACCCTTGCATACATGTAATACATCTTAAGAGTGTCTTCACCCATATTATTTGATATTTTAGTAATAATTTTTTCATGAATTTTATTGGTTTTATTCAGGTTGGTTCAATTTTATTTTCACAGTGAATTAAATAAAAATATAAAAAAGGCGTGTACATGTACATACTTTATTTTAATTTTATGTCAGTACGTCAAAGTAAACATTGGTAAAATTACATATGTTATATTTCTGTTTAGAGGTCTACCTGTTACAGAAAACAAAATTCAACACGGGAGGGCGGCATTCAATGTTGAGCATCTCCGAACAAACATTACCCGCAACACAGGACCATCAGCAATGTTTCCTGCAGAGAGAAACAAAAACAGGAGAGGACACAAGGGTGAGGCACGGTCGGGGCGTATCATACAACAATCTAATAAAGGGAGGCAATTTACCTATGAATTTGTCTAGCTTTCATTATTTTGGATACCAAGATGAAAGTTTATATATTAAGTTTGCCATCAACATTAATTGGAAAGAAAAAAAAACGTATGAAAGTAAGAATACTCGGATGCACAGTCTTTCCTGACATAAATCCGGTCTGTGGCAAGGATTAACCACTTTTGTTTCCAGCAAGGTAAGGGTTGTTGCACTTTTTCATTATCCTTTATGTTCAGACTCAGAGGGATCAGATTGTTTTTAAGCATAATAATGTCGTAAGTTGCAGAAATGCGTTAATATTTGAAAGCATGTCACAAAGAAGCAAACATTTTCACAAATTTCAGCGATATATAATTTGCTGAAATGTTTTATACCCTAATTACCACAAATGAATGCCGTACAAAAATAACTGATCGAGCGTATAATCATAAAACGGTAAATTATGGAGGGTGATTTATGCCAAAATTACATCTTGCTTTCTTACGTTACATCGTGCTTTCTAACTTGTACATCGTGCTTTCTAACTTGTACATTATGCATTCTGACATATACATCTTGCATTCTGACTTTTACATGTTGCTTTCTTACATGCACATTATGCTTTCTGCTGTGTGCCGACTTGCTTAATTTTATGTTGATGTCGTTATTAACGATCAATTATTATTCATTTTTGTTGATACTGGTATATTAATTCAATTAATTAACCTGCAAACTGTTTTTGTATTTGGGGTCTATTTACTCAGCTTGAAAAACGAATGTCATAAGGTAGAATGCACATAGGCCGAAAGCCGAATGCAGCAAAGCATAATACAACCGCGACATCTGGTGTAAAATAGTGACACCCCAATTATTCTAAAAGGGTGGCACTACAGTTATATTCTCGTAAGTCCGTTTGCGGTTCGGATTCAGTTTTACCAAAGTTACGTACCTTTGTTTTAAAATTTCCATTTGCACTCATGGAGAAAAATATACAAAAACGATTTTAATCAATTTTTATATTTATTAAAAAAATTTTGG